>NW_026732830.1:0-45000 GCF_028476545.2 Physella acuta
ATAATGGCGATTACACATTTTTACGCCCCCTATGGATAGCGCCCTAGGCGACCGCCTAGTTCGCCTTATGTAGCACTGGCCCTGCAGGCCTACTTGTTTGAGAAATATATTTTATAAAATAGTTATTGGCCAAAACGCAATGTGCTTTAAAACAAGTTGAATGATATAAGTAACAAAGCGACAACCAAATAGCTTATAGTCTAACACATCTATAATATAAGCCGGCTGGCTTCCTTCCTTCCTTCCTCCCTCCCTCCTTCCTTCCCTCCCTCCCTCCCTCCCTTCCTTCCTTCCTTCCTTCCTTCCTTCCTTCCTTCCTTCCTTCCTTCCTTCCTTCCTTCCTTCCTTCCTTCCTTCCTTCCTTCCTTCCTTCCTTCCTTCCTTCAAGGAAGCTTGTATAAAGTACGTTTTTATTCCATGTCAACATGATGGAAGGATTCTCGTCAACTCACTCGCCCCCATTAGTGATTTTTTTTATTTGTAGGGATGAGGGAATGTCATAGAGAAGATAGAATTAGTAGAGATTACTAAGCACGGTGTAAACTTGACGGTAGACCAGTGGTTCCCAAACTATTTCGTGTGGCGACCCCCTTTTATAAAAATTTAGTGACCCGCGACCCCCATAGAATTAAAAAGTCGAAATTAGTAAGGACAATAATAAGCACTAAAATAATATTTTCTAGTAGACTTTCTATATGAATTATTCTTGATAACTGTTTTAATACGATGAGTAAAATTGCATGCTATTAACTAAACATTCGCGGTTAAGTTTTAGTTAACGCCATCTTAAGTGGAATCATTCCTCAAATCAAAGAATTCATCTTGTAATTCATCGGGAATGCTGGCAACATCAAGCGAAGCAGAAAATGGCTTAAGTGTCAATGCAGATTCTTCTTTTTTTCAGCTCAGGGAAGCAAGATGCCCTGAAATCTCTTCTTTGAACTTTTTATTTATCTCACAATCAGATTCATCTACCACACTGAGTTTCTCAAATTTCAATATTTCCAAGATTTATTTTCGTCTCCAATTTTGCACCTTTGATAAAAAAAATCCGAGACTATCATGAAAAGAAACAATATTCGTTCATTTTCACAGGAGCTTCAGGTTAAGCTTATGTGTGATACTCTCTCCCAGTGTTTCTTCCAGATTTTTTCTCCGGGGAGGGGGCACCTGAAATTTTTGGTGAAGTGGCTGACTATATGTGCCTAAGAGGAGGACACTGTTAAAAGTATATATTTCCTACATAAATTCCATTTCGTTCGGGGGGGAGGAGGTGGAGGGGACAGCCCCCCCCCCCCCCCCCCCCCCCCCCGCAATGAAGCCTGGAAGAAACTCTGCTCCCTCCAACCACTCTTTGTCGTTAAAGTATATCAAAAGGTCTTATTTCCGTTGCACTTCCAAGAACAACTTGATTTCATCTTTCAATTAAAAAAAACATTCGTTTGACTGCCAGTGTACTTTAGAGTAGAAAAGCAGAACCTGGTGATCTTTATTAATGTCTTTGCGCAGTTCTTTAGGGACTGCGGATTTATTATAATTTACGACTTTTATTAGCGATTGAGTCGGAAGAGTCTTGCTGGCGAGGACATACCGGTGAAGCACGTAGTCCCCTTGGTTAGGGAGCTCAATCTTTTACTAACCCATTTAATCCTCCAGTTTCAAAAAACGTATTTATTTGCTCCATGCTATCTTTACAAAATAGCAACTCTTCTTTGCTATAATCTGAATGAATATATTTTACACAGACAAGCTACTGCGAACACGAACTCACGTCTGTTGATTCATCAACTTGAAAAGTACACAATGAAGAAGGCTTGATTGCATTCAAAATGTGTTCTTTTACAGATATTTGTTGCATCTTTACTGCCCTGGAATCCCTAAGAATTATTTTCACCATCTTCAACATGCATGGATTGTTGATTTATCTTTTGCTTGGCAATTTCGATCGCGACTTTATATGATGCTTGCACTAATGTTGTGTTTCCTTGGTGAAAACATCCTGTTCGATCACGTCTCTGACGTTTGCGACTAGCTACACGCCGACGAAAGTGCTTCGTATCTTTTTTGGTATGTTCCGAATGACTCGTCGCAAAATGAAGTTTTAGTTTAGAAGGTTTCCTGACTGAGAACAACTTTGCACAGTATGTATTGTTTCTTCTCTATTCCATTTCCAGTGAAGTTAGTAAAGCCACATTTCAGATATTCTTCTAAATATTCAAGTTTAGTTTCTCATTGCTAAAGTTCAGTATACCAGTTGGCGACCCCCCCAGAAAGCCCCTCGCGACCCCTTGGGGGTCGCAACCCCCAGTTTGGGAACCCGTGCGGTAGACGATTTGATTTGAGAGTATGTGCGCGTATTTAATAAAATATTTGTGGCGTGAGTGTGACGTGAGCGTGACGCGACAATGTTACCGATGACGTAGGACGCAGGAGTGAAGACAGTTGGGGTTAGCCATTGTAGGAAAAGAACGTGTCTTATATTTTGTAGAGTAGTTCAAGTTCGATTAGTATTTGATAATAAAGTTATTTTTATTTTATGATCGAAGTTGTTGATATCGTTAACTTAGTGTCGTCGAAAAATAAGAGTGTTCCCGTCCTCATCACATGTTTATAGTTGGAGTGTTAATTATGGGAGTAGTCATCACATAGATTCATATAGCAGCGCATACATTATATAAATTCTTTTTTACACGTTTCTTTAGTCGAACCTCCCCTGCTTTTCTCGGTAAATGTATCGCCAGAATTGTGGAAATAAACATTAAAGATGCACTGTAGAAAACAAAACATGTAATATCAGCAATGATAAGTAGATTAATATTGTAATATCACTAGTTCAGTGACCTTAGAAAATTCCACTAATCTTTTTAATTTTGCTGAGATACCGCCGTGAACGCATAGAGCTTTTCGATTTACCACAGCTGCTGTTGGTAGGTAGTTCAACGCATCCATTATAAAATTGTACACCTGTTTGTTATATTTGAATACACCTGTAAACAAGAATAACAGAAGAACTAGAACTAGGCCATGTGTTTAAAATGTTTTTTTTTAAATTTATCGACAAAGTATTGAGTACAAATTACTGCGATGTGGGGTTTTAAGATGATCGATCACGGAGTTCCGGTATATCCACCATGTTTACGGTATATCCAATCAATGTTTGTATTACGGAAACGAAATATTAGGTTATAATTTAGGGTTCATAAAAATAAATAAACTTTAACCTTTAAACCAAAAAAAAAGTTTCAGTTTTCGACATTTATAACTTTTAACACATTGATTCTAAGCATTTTCAGTACCTGAATTATGTTTAGGCTTAAGTTTTCTTAGTTAATGGAAATAATTTTAGCAACCATACAATGGATTTTTATGCCAATTTAGCTATGCTTGGAAACTGTCGGATGAGTTCCAGGTCACCACAGGTGTTAGGCAAAAATAACTATTGTGACCTTTTTCTTCCTAGTGATTCTCGATTGAGTGACGCGCACAGTCTATGCCAGCTCTGGAAAAGGTATACAGTGGACAAGCAAGGAAAAATTAGAGGATCTAAAGTATGCAGCTGATCCTACCTTACACCGGCTGCAAGATATGCAAGAAAATTTGACGCATTAGGAGCCACCACACAGCGAGTAGGTCTTAGGGTCAACAAATGAAAGTCAGCAGTAATGAAAACCAACAATAACCAAGAGGCACCACTAACAATAGATGGCACAATATATGTAAATAATTTGGAGAAATGTGTCTACTTCAGTAGCAAGATCAGCTAATAGGGAGGCATAGAGGAGGACATACGTTCTAGAATTAACAGAGCCGTTCTGCGACTCGTGTGGAAGAATTCTGTCATCTCCAACATTACGAAAATTAGTAAAGTCAAATGTCAAGGCAGTTTTGTTATAAAAAGCAGAATACTAGGGAGTCTTCATGGCAAACACAGAAATATCCAAACAAATATCTTAGACAGATTTTTAAAGACCTGGAGACAGAGTCTCCTTGGAGAATTGAAGACAGCGGCCATGTCTTGGGAGGCCACAGAATTAACAGCCGGTGACCGGATAAAATTGAAGGTCTTGGTTGAGGCTCTATGCTATAGAAGAAGTAAAAAGATTTGTGTTAAATCTGCATAAATAGTAAGCACCAGCTGACCCTCGCCGTAACCATACGCCGCTATTAAGTTGTTTAATTTTCTACTTTTCAGTAATTCATCATTTGTGAATTCAATTAGTTGCGACTGAATATATTTTGCTTTAAAACACTATCATTAGCTCGTGAAGGGCGGTTATCTTCACCATCCCTTTTCCTTTTTTGTAGTCAACAGTAGTCAACTGTGACACTAGTTCGCCCTCTACGGCGAGCTGATAGTAAGATCGCTATTTTTAAATTTAGTTATCTCCCCTTTTAATATTGAATATTGTTAAAACCTGACGAGTAGATTACGACCTCTAAGTCATCGACACTCCAGCGAACAAACGTGACCAGACAATATTCAGCATGAACCACACCTCAGCTCATCGGGTGATCGCTTCCCCTTCGGTTATTATAGTAATCTATCGAGGGAGCGAAAGCATTTAATCTTGTTATCTCCCCTTAGATTCGAACTCGATTAATTATAATTTAATCACTAATTCATTGTCTTATTAAATTAAGAAATAGATATTCATTCATATGAAATCGCTGCTTTAGAAATTGGTCAAAGTTCAGTTACAAGATTTGCCACAACACCACAAGCAAACAAGCCAACAAACGGACGTTGCGAACAAAATAAAAGCTTGTAAAAAGTTATTACTTGCGGAGCATCGAAGTTAATCCTTTCTAGAGCTCCATATAATTAGAAATATGTTTAAAATGCACTTACATTCTGCAGCAAACTGAAGATCTCCAATCACTCGACAGTCTTCATTACCCCTTAACATAAATATTTTTGATGGGTAGGAAATCTTTAAGGCGAATAGGTAGATAACAGTCTGAAACGACGAATAACAAAAAAAAAAGATAAATCTGAATGACTCTAAGTTTGTTTTTAAAGTTTTTTTTTATAAGTCAAAAAGTTTTTTGTGGCAAATTTTGCAGATCGATTTTGACCCACATCTACTGCAGCGATTTCCTTCAAACATTTGGTGTTTTTGAGACTATTAGTCATATAGACAGCAAAATGGTAATTGTTCACGGTTAAGTTATTATTGGCGATGGTGTAGTTGTGTCACATTATGTTTTCAATTCCAACAATGTAAAATCATTTTAAAAAATAATGTTACGCTCTTAGAATGGCTATGGAGTATATAAGGGTGGGTGGATGGGTGAGGACAGATGGACTGATAGACTGAGGGATGATTGAATGAGTGGATGGAAGGTTTGATAGGTAAACAGATGGATGGATTGATGAATGGATTGATGACTGGATGGATGGATTAATGTTGAATGTTTGAATAGATAGAAGGATTGATAAATGGATGGATGGACGGAGGGATCGTCAGAGGACCGAATGGCGTCTACATTCTTTTTAAAGAGCGCTGTACATTAAGCATGCGATAATCAAATGCCTATTGGGACCAGCAGCACCTTCTAGCGCCCCACCATTATTTAACGGTTGGGAGCTCCGATTTACTCTTCAGTGACCACCATGCATAGGAATTAGGAAACTCCTTTTCCCCCCGTAAAATGTCTACCCCCCTCCTCAACGAAATAGAATTTATATAGAAAATTTAAACTTTTACTACTGTCCGCCCTTCCGGAAATTTTAGTCGTCCATCCCCCCCCCCCCCCCCCCCCCCCCCCCCGCGAAAAATTCAAGTGCTTCTCCCCCGCCCCCAGAGAAAAAAGTCTGGAAGAAACACTGCACAGCCGTATCTGTAGCTTTTAGTATGTATGTTTATGTTAATGTTTGCGTTCACGTTCGCGTTATGTTTGCTCTTATATTTTCTCAAACGTTCATATTTAAAAAAGGTTTTAAATTAATTTTTTTTATATATTCCCGAACCCCGGGCAGTGCTGTGTATGTGCTGGTTAATTAGCACATTAGTTATAGATCTTTACAGATAAGGTTATCTAAAATGCTAGTGAAGGGACTGGCCGGTAGTCGAATATATGTATATATATATATATATATATATATATATATATATATATATATATATATATATATATATATATATATATATATATATATAACATATAGTCTTTAGTGTATAGCCTTTTTTTTAAACGAACGTAGTCGCCATAGCTCGAGCGGGGGAGAATTTGTATCTAATGTACATAAAAGTTACATCCTGCTGTCTCTCCGACCAAAACGCTCCTGTGTCGTATAACATCATATTGCACCCTGTTGGGGCGCCGGAAGATGAGATTAAGTTTTAGTAAAAAATTATTGTAGCCCATCGTGTCGTTAGTGTACAGCCTTTTTTCGCAAAAACAAAACTAAAGCCATAAAGCTAAAGGGGAATCGTTGAGGGTTACGGGTCACTCAATCGCCTCGGAGGGGATGGGGTGGGGGCGGCTGTGCCTGGTGCAGTTTTACCGTTGAGTCAAGTATACCCCTGACTCTGTATGTAGGACGCCAAATCAACGGATATCAAGTGCTACGACAGTCGCTCGTGAACTCTGGGCGCCAAACCGAATCTGACTTTTAATTTTTAAAACCTTATATATTTTTAAAAATTGTACCCTGACGACGAGGCGCCGCCTCAAAGAAATTATTTTTTCCCGCAGAGACCTTCCCTGGAGTATTCTCATCAACTCCACAAAGTTTCGTGACACTCGGATGAACATTGTCAAACCGTATTCGACTTTTATTTTTATTTAGCGCACAAATAGAGAAAAATCGCATTGTACCCTGCCAGGGCGCTGTCCCTCCGGAATTAAAATTTTCATTTCGCAGAAACCTTCATGGGAGTATTCCCAATTATATCCTAACTTTTCAAGGCGATCGGATGAACAGAGGCGTAGCAACCCTTCCCGGCGCCCGGGCACAATCTTTTCGATTTGCACCCCCCCCCTCAAACTTTCGATTTGCACCACCCCCTCGAGATTTCCATTTGCACCCCCCCCCCACTCAAACTTTCCATTTGCACCCCCCTCAACCTTTCAATTTATTTTTCCAACCCATTTTGGCGCCCCCTAAGGTCGGCGCCCAGGGACATATGTGTCCCCCCCTCCCCCCCCCCCCCCCCCTCGCTACGCTACTGCGGATGAAAGGTGTAGTAATGCATAATGAGATATTTTGTTTAAGATATTTTGTCGGAGATGATTTGTCCATGATATTATTTGTCCTGAGATCATTTGTCCGAGAGATATTTTGTCTGAGAGATCATTTGTCCTGTCACCAGGTATATTGTTAAAAATATTTTTAAAAAAACATGGCTAGGTGTACATTTAGTGTCAGGAGATTAAGATAAGGGTGATGTAAAAGGTGAAAGGCAGAAGATAAAGGATGACTGGTGAATATTAAAGGTTAAAAAGTACAAGGGTTATAGGTAATTGGCTAAAGGTAAAAAGTAAAATAATCCCTATTCTATTAATGGTTATGTATTACCAGCCGTCTGTACTCGTTACACGTGAATTATAGGCCTATGTATTTCATATATTTTAATGTATACTTGTTTGAGAAAAATATTTTATAAAATAGATATTTGGTCCAAACGCAATGTGCTTTACTACACGCTGAAAGATATTAGTGACAAAGCAAAGAAATAACTAAATAGCTAAAAGCCCGACACATTTAAAATAACAGGCAATCAGTACCAATTAGAAAAACTAAATAATATATATTCCTACATTATTAGTCAACACAACACCATATTAAATGCACACACTCATTAAGAGACTTAAATCAATCCGTTAAAAACTAATTCATACAAAAAGTTTTAATAACAAGCTTTTATGTAATAATGCACTAAAAAGTAGAAAATAAATTATACACTACTATTTATATAACTATAAAGAAAAGCGTGGGTCTCTTCCTAAATATTAATGAAGGTATCCAATAGATACTTAAGTGACCCACGCTTTTCTTTATAGTAATTTAAATGGTAGTGACTAATATTTAGGAAGAGATCCACGCTTTTCTTCATAGTTATTTAAATAGTATTAGTAGTGTATAATTTGTTTTCTACTTTTTTAGTGCTTTATTACATAAAAGCTTGTTACTAAAACGTTTTTTATGAATACTTTTTTTCCAGTACTTTACATCTTTTATTTACAATAGTTACATGACTAAAACTATTGTCAAATTTATAACTCAAGTTTCAGTAAAGTATTATGGAATGACGAAGTCCAGTGGTAAAGAACTAGACTGCTGACCCGACTAAAGACCATCGCCAGTCTATTGAACGTGATGACGCGCTTTTGACGTAGAGCCCCCCTCGCTCCACGCCCAAAACGGCCGTGATGACGCGTGTGGATGGAACTGCCTACTAATTCGGTCCAAATTTTTATAAATTCATAAAAAATTAATTATGCATCCAATTAAGTCAAATTGAATGTCACGATGCATTGTCTTCATGTCTTGACCCACGTACTAATTACGAACCGTATCTGTCAGAAGTGTCAGAATTTTCGCTCCGGCGTTTCGATCTAGACTGACGACAGACATAGGAAGTGAGTTAAAATAAAAGCTTGTAAAAACCCGGCTGTTCAATGGTATTTATGTTGTTTTTAAAAAGTAATTTGTATTCGTTTTTGCTAAGAAAATTTCATACGTTTCATAGCGTACGTCTTGATAAGGAGATCTAAAGATATAAATCACTCACCTCAAATCCAAACATTCCACCGTGTACATACGATCCTAGAAAAACATACTTCTCGTCAGGCACAAGGTTTGGTCGGTCTAAGATTGTCAACAAATCATAGAAATGACCGTGCAGACTACCTACAACTGTATCGTTATAAAAATATTTGAGACAACCGCTTTCTTTTAGAAATTATCCAACGTGTTTTAATACAGTATTGCATACACAAATGCATACACATTAACATACTAAACAACCAAACTAATAAGTTTAGTATCAGGGTTTTAAAAATATAGCAATATTGGCAATTACGTTGGGGTTTATCTTACGATATTATGTTTATTTCGATTTACAATCAAGGCAAATATTCACTGGACAGTTAGATGAAATGTGTATGGTTTACTACTTGAATAAGCATCATGGTTGTTTAAAAAAAACGCTTGCTATTATTTTAGCTAACTTTTATTTTCAAAATCGACTACTAATAATTTAGGCCACAGTGAATGGCAACATGAATTAATTCGACTTAATGTGACGAGTTGAAGTAAATACCTCTTCTTAGTGTGAGCGGGAGAAATTATTATTTTTACGAATGTTCTGTACAGTAGCGTGTGCAGGGGGGGGGGGGGGCAGCAGGGGGAGCTGCTGCTCCCCCTCTGGCCATTTTTAGCAATGTGGCGTCTTTTTGGAAACTTTTAAAACTCAAAGTTTTAAACATTGATATTTGTTAAAAATGTATCTTATGTCGGCACATCTATGCAAATCACAAGATTTATTTCATGCAGAAATTAATTATAACAGTAATAGACTAGTAGAGTCAACGTTTACAACACATATTAGCAGCTGTATCAGTTTGTCATTCTAAAAATAACCATTACGATGCATTGCAATGTTTAAAAAAACCTCTACGGGTAGTATCACTTGGCAAGAGGGGTGTTAAGTTTAAGGCTACTATATAATGTATTTGCTTACAAATAATTGAATTAGAAAATGTTACATATAAAACTTCAAACAAAATTACTTTATATATACAGTTTAAATCGTGTAATTTATTTTTTTTAAATTACAATACAGACACAAAAACAACTAATGTGGCACCTCTATTTAAATTTACTTATGGGCGAACTGCGTAGCGGTGGAGAAATTTTGACAAGGTCAACAACGTCATCTCGATGAAGTAGTAGTATTATGACAGTTTGATTACGATTACAAATTATATGAAACAGTATCAACTTTCTATTAATCATTATTTTAGTTACTAGATCTAGATCTATATTATAATTGAATAATGCTATATTGGAAAGAAACAACAACTCAATTTAAACTAACACTGATCGAACAGTTAATTATCCGCTATTTATTCAAATCTATTTTTGAATCAGTATACATGCGAGCAATACAGTGATCTAACCCATACCTTCTCATTATGTTAAAAAAGTATTTTTAAAGAACACTAAAAGTCAGATGCTTATTAAAAAGTGCATGATCTGAAATGTAAGACGGATATTTTAATTACGAGAAAAATGGCCCGTTGAGGAAGGATACAACGGGCGCTAGGCTGATAGTGCTGTCTCTTTTCTCTAAACTAAAACCACCCCCCCCCCCCCACACACACACCCCCCCCACCCCCACCCCCCCCCCCCCACCCCCAAAAAAAAACATGTCTACCGTCCCATTCAACGAAATATAATTATATACTTTTCCCAGTGCCCGCCCCCTCCCCGAAAATTCTATCCCCGCCACCGAAAATTTCAAGTACCCCCACCCCTCTCCGGGGAGGAAAAAGTCTAAACTAAAACCACCCCACCCCCCACCCCCCCCCCCCACCTCCACCCCCCCCCCCCCACCCCCCCTAAAAAAACATGTCTACCGTCCCATTCAACGAAATATAATTATATACTTTTTCCAGTGTCCGCCCCCTCCTCGAAAATTCTACCCCCCGCCCCCGAAAATTTCAAGTACCCTCACCCCTCTCCGTGGAGGAAAAAGTCTGAAAGAAACACTGGTGTCGCGCATAGCCACTACGCGAAGAATTGCATTAAAGAAATTGCAAGAAAACCACTTTTTAGATTAGACACATTAATTAGGCGGTAATTTTATTATAGAGTATCGATGAGGAAATTTCTTTTGAGTTGGGGAGGGGGGGGGGGGGGGCTCAGACGTTCTTACGCGGGGGTGGGGCTTCGCCCCTACCCGAAGAATTGTATGAAAGAAACTCTTCACGCAAACCACTTAGATTAGACCAAATTGCCTTTGTATTGAATGTTTACTCGATAATCAATGACGTCATAGTAATGTGTGCACTATCCGGCTTGAGATTATTTTCTACTCTGTGCTAAATGTGACCGCGTCATACTTCGTTTTTCGAATTACTATGCATGTTTTTAATTTGCTTGTGTTTTCTCTATAGCGTTCTTGTCAGACAGATAGATAGATAGACAGACAGCGAAACTATTAGTATTAATATGTTGGCTATTATTCCGAATGATTTACTATTACAAAGAAAAGCTGTTTTTTATACCAACTCTTTTTTAATAAACTTTCATTATGGTATAATACTTTAGCATTTATGATGACAATATATTTAATTCTGATTGTAGACAAAATATTTTTAAAAAAAAAAACGAATAGTGTTAAGCTACTTTATTAGATTCTTAGGTAATTATTGATTTGTTTTGATATTTATAATAATATGTGTAGACATATACATATTTATATTAATATATTGATTATTTCCCATTTTCGCTTGTCTTAGTAAATGTCCCAGAAATTATTGTGTAATTTTTAGCGCAATTTCCATACTGACAATTGCGATTATTAATTCGTTATTTCTGGATGGATGGATGGATGGATGGATGGATGTGTGTCCGCAGCTTTAAGTCGTATCTCCTCCTCAACGAGCAATATCGAGGACTAGTTCCAAAAGCAAATATGTTAAGCAAGTTCCGAGGATGTTTGTGGGCCAAAAAATTCCCGGAATTCCTTCCTGGATTTCCCGGAAAAGCCAAAAAATCTAAAAAAAAATGCAGTTTTTTGCCCATATTTCGGCAACCAGACCACTTAGCGACTTGAAACATTTACCAATCGATTCCTGCCATAATTTAGAGCAATATTGCTGAAGAAAGTTTTCAAAAATATCCTTTCGTTCGGTCACAAAAAAATTAATTAAGAAAATTGCGCTTAAATTGTCACTAGACTTTTTATTAACTTGTTTTACAAGGATTACGAAACAGATTATGCTGCGTTCATTGTTTTTGGTTGTAGTATATATATATATATATATATATATATATATATATATATATATATATATATATATATACACATTTTTTTGTTTTGTCGGCCTACCTTGTGTGGTTTTTTATTTGTTTAGAGTGCTACATTAAATTTATTTTACATCATAGCGAAGCAATAACATACAGCTAATATATATATATATATATATATATATATATATATAGGTAGGTAGGTAGGTAGGTAGGTAGGTAGGTAGGTAGATAGATAGATAGATAGATAGATAGATAGATAGATAGATAGATAGATAGATAGATAGATAGATAGATAGATAGATAGATAGATAGATAGATAGATAGATAGATAGATAGATAGATAGATAGATAGATAGATAGATAGATAGATAGATAGATAGATAGGCAGGCAGGCAGGCTGGCGGACCGGATGGCCGACCGACCGATCGACCGACTGACCGGTCGGCCGGCCGGCAGACAGACGGACGGACAGACAGATTTAGATATACAGATACAGTTTTATATATATATATATATATATATATATATATATATATATATATATATATATATATACACTTATATAGAAGATATGTTACAAATTCGGCGCCTTTTTTTTTTGCTATTTTCGCTACCCCTACACCGAAAACCTGGCGCCTTTTTTTTTTTTTGTGCTATTTTCGCTACCCCTACTCCGAAAACCTGGATACGCCTCTGGTACTGTATGATAGTGTCAATGATAGTTCATAATTTTCTTTCCGGTGTGGATTTGTCCTTCCGGTAAAGTGGTTTAAAAGTGACCGGCCGGGCTTGCTCGTCGTTTTTTTTTTCTTTTATTGTTTTCGTCAGGACGAGAATTTACAGTGGAGGCTACGGTTGTAACTTAGCTGGGTGTTTTTTGTTTCGATTTGTTTCGTTGTTTTAGTGTGTTTTTTTCTATGCTTGTTTGATGTTTTGTTTGTTGGTGTTTTTTTTGTGTGTTTGACTTTTTTCGAATTTATCAACCATGAGCGGGTCGGCGATAAATTCGAACAAAGTCTCGAGTTCAAACCCACTGGCAGATAAATCTCGATCCCCTTCAACACTATCAATTAAGAACGAAGAAGAAGAAGAAGAAGAAGAACCATGAGCTTTGCCGACTCGAATATAAAGAAATTATATATAAACCCCCCATCACACTAACCTCACTGTCAAACATCGTCACAAAAAGTCAGACACCACAATAAAAAAAACACCCCAGTCAACATGTTTTTGTCTTTTCAAAACACCCATTTCGGCTGAGCATGGGTATGACCGCACTATCCATTCATATGCAGAGGTCACATAAACAGGTGAACTCTACTTCACCTGGCCCGTGTCCCGAAAGGCAAATTTATCATTCACATCTAAAAAGAAGTCACACATAAGCTTGCATGTTTTTTAATCTTTCAAAAACATCGATTTCTTTCTATAATATTTTCTAAGCTGGAACCTCATTTTAATATTAAATAAATAAATTATTGAAGCTAACGTCAAACTAATAATAATCTATTAGAACCAATCGTGTGTTTTGTGATTTATCGCTGTGCATTATCTGTAAGGGAAAATTTAAAAAAGGAAATTGACATAATGTGCATCAAAATTGAACCACCCGCACAACAATTATACTATCATCTCGGCCAGCTGGACCCATACCACTGGGTGAAAATGTATTGTGTTATATTTTACTTATAGTCAGCGTAAGAAACTAAAATTACGCGATTATTGTTTTTAAATTAAATTATATCCTGATTTGGGAAATGCGATTGCTAAAAATCAAAGATTTGTATACAAATAATTAAGGCCTGAAATTGTTTAGAAAAGAAGCTCATTATTGACATAAATTCTTAATAGATTTCTATCTAGAATCTACGGACGGACAGACGAAAAATGGCGTACGTTATAGTTAATCCGTAGCTCGAATTAGATGATCTGTGAAGCTAAAAAGCAAAGATTTATATAATACTAGCATACCCGTCCCCGCGGCAACGCGCGGATATAAGAAAGTATGATGAACTATATAAGAAGGTTTTCATCCATGCGTTACCAATCCTATGTTCTAAGACGCTTGACCTTGTTTTTTAAAACTGAGTTTTTTTAAATGCAAACAATGCCTACGCTTGGATCATAAATATAGGGACACGGGTTTACCTACAATACCAACATTCCCGCATGAAAACATAACGTTAATCACTCACCAAAATAATGAAGTAGAACACACTTCGGTGACAGCCCATGTGTCAGGGACATAGATGGGCACTCTCCTGATTACACTAACGCAGAGGCGCCGCGTACGGCCCCTGGCTACAACTAACATAGGCGCCATAGTACTCACAGAATAACCCAGAGCGCCAAATAGCATCCGGAAACAATGATGCAGATTGCGTCAATCGCTTAAGTGACACAAATCAACAGGATTTTTTTTTAACGCGTAGAAAAAAATGATTTGACGTGTTATAAACATCAGTGTGACTGATGCAATTTGTAGCGTTACTAATGGTGTATTATTAGAAGCTCGATCTCAATTTCTGATTGGCTCGTTTAAAAATAGATGCTAATTGCATCATTTCATTATTTTGTTCACAGAAACTTTCTCGGGAGTATTATCATCAATTCCCCAAAGTTTCATGGCACACGGATGAAAGGTGTCGAACCGTATCTGACACTTTTTTTATATACCGTATTTAGAGAAAAATCGAACCCTCTCGAGGCGTCGCCCTTGCGAAATTACTAAATATTTTTTGCCGGACCCCTAACTGGAGTGCTCTAATTAACTCCCCAAAAATTGATACCGATCGAATGAATGGTGTGAAAAAGCAATCGACTTTTATTTGTATGTACCGTACATAAAGAAAAATCGCACCCTCCCGTGGCGCTGCCCTTGCGAAATTAAATATGATTTTTTTACAGAACCCCTCCCCAGTGTGTTCTAATGAACTCCCTAAAGTTTGATGGCAATCGGATGAACGCATTTAAAACGGCAATCGGCGTTTATTATTTCATACCGTATAGAGAGAAAATCGCACCCTCCTGTGGCGCCGCCCTTGCGAAAATAAAAATGACTTTTTTTACAGAACCCTTCCCTGGAAAGTTCTAATCAAGTCCCTGAAGTTTGATGGCTATCGGATAAACGTTGTGAGACCGCAATCGACTTTTATTTTTATATACCATACATATAGAAAAAACAAATCGCGCCCTTCCGGGGCGCCACCCCTGCGAATTTAAAAATGTTTTTAGCGCAGAAACCTTCCCAGGCATACTCTCAAAATCTTCCCAACGTTTCATGGAGATCGTGTGAACAATGTCACCGTAATTCACTTTTACCATGTTTAAATACCGTATATAAAGAAAAATCGCACCCTCCCGTGGCGCCGCCCTTGCGAAATTAAAAATTATATTTCACAGAACCCTTCTCAAGAGTGTTCTAATGAACTGACCAAAGTTTGATGGCGATCGGATGAATGGTGTCAAACCGAAATCGACTTTTATTTTTATATACCGTATATAGAGAAAAAACAAATCGCGCCATGCCATGCGAATAGAGTTTTTTTTCGCAGAAACATCCCCAGGAGTATTGTTAGCAACTTAGCGAAGTTTCATTGCGATCGTGTGAACAGTGTCACTGCAATTCACTTTTATTATTTTTATATACCACATGTCATGTAGAGAAAAATCGCACCCTCTCGAGGCACCGCCCTTGCGAAATTAAAAAAGAATTTTTGCAGAACCCTTCCCTGGACTTTTCTAATCAACTCCCCAAAGTTTGATGGAGATCGGATGAACGCTGTGAAACCGCAATCGACGTTTATATTTATTTACTGTATATAGAGAAAAATCGCACCCACTGTGGCGCCGCCCTTGCGAAATTAAAAATGATTTTTATGCAGAACCATCCCCAGGAATATTCTCAACATCTTCCCAAAGTTTCACCGCGATCGTGTGAACGGTGTCACTGCAATTCACTTTTATTATATTTATATACCGTATATAGAGAAATATCGCACCCTCTGTGGCGCCGCCCTTGCGAAAATAAAAATTATATTTTCATAGAAACCTTCCCTAGAGTGTTATAATGAACTCCCCAAAGTCTCATGGCTATCGGATGAACGATGTCAAACCAAAATAGACTTTTATTTTTATATACCATATAAAGAGAAAAAACAAATTGCGCCCTGCCGGGGCGCCACCCCTGCGAATTTGTATTTTTTTTTACACAGAAACCTCCCCAGGAATATTCATAACAACTTCCCAAAGTTTTACGGCGATGTGATGAGAGGTGTAGTAATGCATAAAAGACAGACACACACACACACACACACACAAACATACATTGTTTTATATATATACTACCGTACCCGTCCCCCGCGCGTTGCCGCGGGGATAGAAGTAAGTTTGACGAAATGTATTAGAAGGATTTCAGCAACGCCTTACCAATCATATGTTCTAAGACGCGTGACCGTCTTTTCTAAAAGTGAGTTATTTAAATGTAAACAATGCCTGCGCTTGGATCATAAATATCGGGACACGGGTTTACCTACACTACCGCATGAAAACATTACACTACCGCATAGCGCGGCGTACGACCCCTGGCTCCTTAAAACTAACAGGCGCCATCGTGCCAAATAGCATCCTGTTAATAATGATGCTGATTTCGTCATTCGCTAAAGTGACACAAATGAACAGGATTTTTTTCTTTAACACGTAAAAAAAGTATTTGACGTGTTTTAAACATCAGTGTGACTGATCAATATGCTAGCGTTACTAATGGTCTATTATTATATGCTCGATCTCAATTTCTGACTGGATTGTCTAATAATAGATGCTTATTGCACCATTCGCAAAGTGACGAAACTCTACAGTAGGCTCCTCATATTCAAACAAATCGCGCCTGTCGGGGCGCCACCCCTGCGAATTTGAAATATTTTTTTCGCAGAAACCTCCCCAGAAATATTCTCAACAACTTCCTAAAGTTTCATGCCTATTGGATGAACGGTGTCACTGCAATCACTTTTATTATTTTTATATACCGTATATAGAGAAAAATCGGACCCTCCCGTGGCGCCGCCCTTGCGAAATTAAAAATGATTTTTTTACAGAACCCTTCCCTAGAGTGGTATAATGAACTCACTAAAGTCTCATGGCTATCGGATGAACAGTGTGAAATCAAAATAGACTTTTATTTTTATATACCGTATATAGAGAAAAACAAATCGCGCCCTGCCGGGGCGCCATCCCTGCGAATTTGAAATTTTTTTTTCCGCAGAAACCTCCCCAGGAATATTCTCAACAACTTCCCAAAGTTTCACGGCGATGTGATAAGAAGTGTGGTAATGCATAAAAGACACACACACAGACACACGCACATACATTGCTTTTTATATAGATAGATAGATAGATAGATAGATAGATAGATAGATAGATAGATAGATAGATAGATAGATAGATAGATAAATAGATAGATAGATAGATAGATAGATAGATAGATAGATAGATAGATAGATAGATAGATAGATAGATAGATAGATAGATAGATAGATAGATAGATAGATAGATAGATAGATAGATAGATAGATAGATAGATAGATAGATAGATAGATAGATAGATAGATAGATAGATAGATAGATAGATAGATAGATAGATTAGACTACCCGTCATCCGTTGGATAACTGTGAGTTTCGGGGGTCATCCATAAAAAACATCACTTCTGTCACTCAGAGGCGTAGCGACCCTTCCCTGCGCCCGGGGGAAACTTTTCGATTTGAACCAACCCCCCCCCCCCCCCCCCCCGCAAGATTTCGATTTGCACCCCCCCCCCCCTCAAAATTTCGATTTGTACCCCCCTCAACCTTTCAATTTATTTTTCCAAACCAATTTGCGCCCCCTAAGGTCGGCGCCCTGGGACATATGTCGTCCCCCCTCCCCCTCGCTACGCTACTGTAGTGTCAATTATCGTCACACAAAAAACAGACCCCACATTGAAAAAGATGTTTTTTTATCTTTTAAAAACACCGAAAACACCGATTTCGGACCATCCCTTCATATACTGACGTCACAGGTGACCTACTCAACTCTACTTCACTTGCCCAGTATCCCGCCAAGTCTCAGACAAAATGTTTTTATCGTTTAAAAAACCTATTCCAGCCGAGCATGTCTCTGACCACACTATCCCTTCATATGCTGAGAACATAGAAACAGGTGAACTCTACTTCACCTGCCCTGTACCCCGCGAGGCCCTGATAGTCAACCTTACCATTATGAAAAAAAAATTAAAACGTTGTAAAAAAAAATCTTTTCATTATTACTAAATTTATTGTTCTAAACTTTTATAATTAATGTGGTTAATCTACCAATGAATATATCAATAAATTAATTAACGGCTTTAAATTAGTTTGTAATTAACAGTGTGTTTAAGAAAGAACAATATTTACCACCCAAAACCTATTTTACATAATGCAGACTCTCCCATATAACAAATCAGAAAAACAAACAAACAAAAAAAATGAGTTATTAAAAGTTACTACTCAGTCAAAGTTAAGCCATTGTTCTTAAAATTTAAAATTATTGTGGTTAATCTACCTATGAATAAATCAATAAATTAATTAACGTCTTTAAATAAATTTGTGAAAAGAAAAATTGTTCTCTACCTACCTACTATTTTACAGCTCTCTATATAGCGTAGATGTTCTACAGTACGAAATCAGACAAACAAACAAACAAACAAAAATATTCAAACATGTAAACAAACTTGAGTTTTAGTAGTATACTAGACTACCCGTTATCTAGTTAGATAACTGTGGGTTTCGGGGGTCATCCATAAATGACATCATGTCTGTCAATTATTATCACAAAATAACCAGACCCCACATTCAAAAAGGCGTCACACCTCAGACGTTTTTGAGTTTTTTTAAAAACACTGACTTCGTCTGAGCATGGGTCTGATAACATAATCTTTTCATATGCTGAGGTCACAATAACAGGTCAACTCTACTTCACCAGCCCAGTGTGCTCCCAACTCAGACATGTTTTTGTCTGTGAAAACACAGATTTTGGCTGAACGTGGGTCTGACCACACTATCTCTTCATATGCTGTCGTCACAGGTGAACTTTACACCTACCCAACACTACTTCACCTGCCCAGTGTTCCGCCAAGTCTCAGACAACATGTTTTATCTTTAAAATAAAAAAGATTCCGGCTGAGCATGGCTCCGACGACACTATCCACGTTATATACTGAGGACAAAGAAACAGGTGAAAAAGGCAAAGGCAACATTATCATTCACAACTAAAACAAAAAAAGATTAAATAAATTTTAAAAAAACATTGACATGTCTAGAACCCATGCCACCCGCATGGTAACCTAATGTGCTAACCTCTTAACTATCTAGGCTCATACTCTCGAGAAGTTAATAACTTATATATTTTACTTCTAAGCGGCGTAACAATCTACGCGAATCAGCCCTCCAATTAGATCTAGAATTATTTCAAATTAAATGTATTTTATAATAAAATAAAAAGAAGTGTTAAAACTTTGATAATAGTGTTGAAACGTAATAAATACAGCAAACGGACGTATTGTTAAAGTTATAGCCGGCAGAAAATTAGCTTTATAACGCGTTAAACTTTTGAATGGGCCACAAAGTCTATGATGGAAGCCGCCATTTTATTGTAGTAAAAAGTAAACAATTCATGTGACGTAACTATTCAGTCAAAGTTAAGCCATTGTTTGAAAAATTTTTAATTAAAGTGGTTAATCTACAGTGTTTCTTCCAGACTTTTTTCTCCGGGGGGGCACTTGAAATCTTCGGGGGGGGGGCGGTAAACTTTCTTCGGGGGGGCGGACACTGTTAAAAGTATATATTTTCTATATAAATTATATAAATTTCATTTCGTTCGGGGGGGCGGTAAAAATTTTCGGGGGGGCTTCGCCCCCCCGAAGAGATGCCTGGAAGAAACTCTGTTAATCTACCAATGAATAAATCAATGAATTAATTAATTTCTTTAAATAAATTTGTGAATTACAGTCTGTCTGAAAATAAAAATTGTTCTCTACCTACATACTATTTTATACTTCTCCATATAGCATAGATCCTCTACAGTAGTCAATCAGACAAACAAACAAATAAATATTCAAACATGTAAACAAACTTGAGTTTTAGTAGTATATAGATAGATATATATCGTCCCCTCAGTATTATCTTCTCCTAACTACAAATTTTGATTTTTTTGAAAAACTCGACCCTATGATGTAGAAAAGCATTATGTTCAATCTCCACTTATCTACGTGACTCTAAGTCATCTACTTCCTACCAAACGTTTCAATTTGAAATTGTTCTAACTACAAGTTGATGCATTTTGGCCAGTATAATCTTGTTCTATGTCAATTTTATAATATGATTTTTTGTTCTAACAGTATATAATTATTGTATAAATTTTCCTTGGAGACGCTAGAATTATGTTCTACTGTGTATTATATATTGTACGCAGAGGCGTATCCAGTGGCGGAACTAGAAAAAAAGGGCTACCCCGCAAAATATATCGTTGGCCCCCTCATATATATATATATATATATATATATATATATATATATATATATATATATATATATATATATATATATATATATATATATATATAATACACTTATATAGAACGTGAAAAAAAATATTTTAAAATAAAAAACTTAATTTTCTTTCATTTCTGAATTGATGGTTGTTTTGTTAAAAGAATACTGTAGCTGCGTTTGGATTATCTTTATTCCATAGGCACCATCCCACGCTCTTGGATGATTATTCTTTTTCCCTTTGTTTTTAAATCATTGCGAAAGATAGGCAAACGTTTTAGCAACTTATATGACTTATTTCTCTTTTTTTTTTAATAGTCAATAAGGGTGCTCATAAGCTCATTTTAAAAGATTTGTACTAAACAATTAAAAAGCAATTACTTCTCTTAATTATTTTTATAAAATACATACTAAAGAATGATATAGTATTAAAAGGAAATGTATTTAAAATTAATAATATAAATACAAAAAGACATAAAAATAAACATAACACTAGAAAACATTACATATACAAAGCTTTGATATTTTATATTCTTTTGACCGACCCAAGGTTAAGAAATATTACGGCCGATTTAAATTAAAACAGATTTTCTATAATACTAATCATTCACACACATGAGATGTTGAAATTTGTTTTTATTGAAAAAAAAACAAAGACATTTTTTTCAGGCTAGAAATGAGTATCCTATCTTCATATTTTAATTGTATATATATATATATATATATATATATATATATATATATATATATATATATATATATATATATATATATATATATTGCGTAGCTATTTTTTTCGAATCCACGTACATTTTACTTTACAATAGCATTATGTCAATTCTAGAAATTGAAATGCATAACACTCGTAAATGCAGATATTATTAATGCATATTCAGTTTTACAAATCGGTCTTTATTTTTAATTAAATTGAAAAAAAAATTAATTACAAACGCATTTTATAACAATTTTTTTCTAGAACGTGTTAATAAAACTACAACATCCTTTTTCGTCGAGGTCCTATTCTAGCAAAATGATCAATTCCTTCTTTTAAATCAACATAAAAAGCGAATTACCGTTTAATCAGGGTTAAGCTGGTCAACATTCAATGTTCATAGTATAACGCTGTGGTTCCAAAACTTTTTCGAGTGGCGACCCCCTTTTATAAAAAGTAAGTGACCCGCGACCCCCATAGAATTAAAAGTCGAAATTAGTAAGAACATTCATAAACACCAAGATAACATGTTTATAGCATAATTTTAATGTACATTTTTTAATAACAGTTTCAATGCGATGGTTGGAACTGCATGCTATTAACTAGCCTCAAAATTTGCGGTTCGGTTTTTGTTAACGCCAACCTCATGTCATTCTCAGCATCTATCTATATATATAATTCTCTTCTGAGAGACGCTAGAAAACAAGCTGTAAGCGCGCACCCTACCGCCCCCACCCCTACATGGTCTGTTGAGCTGTGGTTCGCCTTAAATATTTACATTCGTGGAGCCGGGTTTAGTGACGGCTATTAGGGGCAGATAATTTTGTTTGAAACGATTTTAAACTTAGGGGAGATAACTAAGAGGAGGCTGCTTTCACACGGGGGGTGTAGGGTAGGGGTTGGGGGAAAGGACGGTGGGGGTAGTATCGTCCTTAACGACCTACTGATAGTGTTTTAAAGCAAATATTTTCAGTGGCAGCATTGGTACTGTCGAATTCACAAATTATGAATTACTGAAAAGTAGAAAATAAAACAACTAAATAACGGCGTATGATATGCCGCGAGTCGGCTCGTTTAATTTATTTCTTTGTTTTGTTTTTAATTGGAGAAGTGTTGAAAATCCACTCTCGCAAAGATATGTAGACTTAAAAGGAACTAAAACTCAAAAGGCAACCAATGTCACCTTTGGGTATGAATGATGCAATACTGCACCAAAATTGTGTGAGCAGGTTTTCATTAAACAAAATACGTGCCTCGGAATCATTCCGCAAATCCAAGAATTCATCTTGTAATTCATCAGGAATGCTGGTAACATCAAGGGAGGCAGAGAATAGGTTAGGTGTCAATGCCGTTTCTTCTTCTTTCAGCTCAGGGAAATAAAGCCGCAGTTCGTTTTCAAGAGATTTCAAATTTGTATTTATCTCACAATCAGATTCATCTACCACACTGCAGAGTCTCTCAAACATAGCAATATTTCTAAGATTTACTTTTTTTTGGCAATTTTGCAGCTTTGATAAAAATGCTCCGAGATTATCATGAACAGAAATAATATTCGTTTCTTTTCCCTGAAGCTTCAGGTTAAGCCTATTTTGCTGTTCGAATATATCTGCTAGGTATGCTACTCTCTCCAACCACTCTTTGTCGTTGAAGTATATCAAAAGGTCTTGTTTCCCTTGCACTTCCAAGAACAGCTTGATTTCGTCTTTCAGCTCAAAAACACGATTCAGGACATTTCCTTTTGACAGCCAGCGAACTGCAGTGTTTTTTTTTTTATTGAAGAGATATAACCATGTGTAGATGATTCTCTGAAAATGTTAATTGAGCTGTTTCCCTTTGTTTGTTTTTTTTTTTTTTTTTAATATACTCTGTTGACAGCTTCTGGCGAATACATTTTTAATTTTTAAATAACGGAGATGTGGTTCTGGGTGGTAGTGAAATTGATGACTACCACGAACACTCCGCCACTCCCCTGACACCTTGGCGGTTGACATGGGGAGTTTTACTGTTCTACCTCACCCAGTGGCGTAGCGACCCTTCCAGGCGCCCGGGGACAAACTTTCGATTTGCGCCCCCCACGAACTTTTCATTTGCATCCCCCCCCCCCCCCCACAAACTTTCAATTTGGCGCCCTCCTCAGGTCGGCGCCCGGGGACATATGTCCCCCCCCCCCCCCCCCCCCCCGCCGTCCCGTCCCCCCTCGCTACGCCTCTGACCTTACCCATTCGGAAGTTAATCAAAATTCACTCAAGGCGTTTTTATTTTCTCATGCAATGCAATGTGATTTTAAGACGCAGATAGGCGAGGTCACTCGTTTAAAAATGGCATCCTTTTAACAAAAAAATTTATCATGGCCAAGCTTCCCTGACTTTATTTTTATTTTCTTCTGAGTGTTAATAAATAAAAATTAAACGAACGTAATCAAAGTAAACATAATTCTTACCATAGTCTGTTTTATCATAACTAATTCACAACGTCACGATGCTTTCTTTAAGAAGGGTTTCAAAACTAAGAACAATCTGAAAACTTTAACAATCTGTTAATGTTTTTAAAATGTCTGCCGGGAAAACAAACGCTCGCCGGAATCACGAGATTTCGCTTGAAAAGATGAATCGGAATAAATAATACAATTTAAAAAAATAGAAAAGTATAGAGTTCATTTGAGGAATTGCTCCCTCTCTCTTTCGTCGTTTAATATGAAATGGACACAAGTGAGTTGACGAAAATCCTTCCGTAATGTTGATGACATGGAATAAAAATGTGCTTTTTTAGATTTAGAACCATAAAAATAATAAAAGATAAAATTTTATTAAAAACTTAAGCCTAAAATTAATTTAGAAATTTAATATTTTTAGAATCAATGCTATACAAGTTGCAGATCCAGAGAACTTGAAAATAATTTGTTGAGTTTAAGGCTATATTTCTATTTATTTTCATCAAGCCTAAGTTATAACCCATCAAGGCCCGTAAATGGGGATGGATCGGACACACGTTAAGAAAAGAAATAGAAAACATCGCAAAACATGCATTGGACTGGAATCCCCAGGGGAAAATGAGGGTGGGACGGCCAGGAAAACATGGAAGAGAACGGTTTTAGAAGAGGCGAAAACAGTTGGGCTCTCATGGGCACAGATTAGAGGAGCAGCCCAAAACCGAGTCCGCTGGAGATGTGTGGTTGCAGCCCTTTGCTCCCCAGGGGCCACAAAGGAGTGATGATGATGATGATGAAGTTATAACCCGATGTTTCACTTTCGTAAGACAAACATTGATTGGCTGTAAAGAAACTCCGTGATCGATTTCAGAAAGCCCCACTTTATAGTTATTTTGTTTACAAAACTTTGCATATCAAGTTTTTAAATAACAATGCAAATTTAAACACCATGACCTAGTTTTTCTATTTTTAGCTTACAATGTGTATAATAAAATTTATGGCGGCCTATCGAATAGCAGGATGCCATTGTTTATGTCGCCATTACACGTGAAAACCAAATTGTTTTTGCTTTTTTTTTTTAATTTAGTTACCGAAAATATTAAAAACATCAAATACATCCAATCTTTAGTAAAGTCCGCAAAATACCAGACAGACAGGATTTTATAACCATATTAATTGTAACTACGCCGTGAAAGATTTTTAAAATTAATTTATGGACCTCTCAAATACCTTTGAGACTTTTCTCGCTGGTGTCCATTATGCAAACTTCAAAACGCCATTAAAAATTAAAAATAAATAAAATAAATTCAAATGTTTTTGTGTAGTTTAGTCTACCAGTTGGCGCCCCCTCACCCCAGAAAGTCCTTCGCGACCCCCGTGGGAGTTAAGATGGCTGACGAATCTTTTTGTCCGGCACTGCTTATTGGTAAAGTCAGAAATATACGATACAAAGTGGTCAGGTTTCGATACATAGGCCTATATATAAAGTAATTATGTGTGAAGATTTATGTAAATTTTCTAATTCAATTATTCTTAAGCAAATACATTATACAGTTGCCTTAAACGTAACATCCCTCTTGCCAAGTCGTACTACCCGAAGAGGTTTTTGCAAGCTTTTATTTAACTCACTTCCTCTGTCGTCAGTCTAGATCGAAACGGCCGAGCGAAATTGCAGGCACTTCTAACTGACAGATACGGTTCGTAGTTGGTACAGTGGCGGAACTAGAAAAAAGGGCCACCCCGCAAAAAAAAAATCTGGCCCCCCTATATATATATACATATATACATATATATATATATATATATATATATATATATATATATATATATATATATATATATATATATATATATATATATATACACATACACATACACATACACATACACATACACATACACATACACATACACATACATATACACATACATATACATATACAAATACACATACACACACACACATACACATACACATACAAGGGCGGCGCCACGGGAGGTTGCGATTTTTCTCTATATACGGTTTATAAAAATAAACGTCTATTTCGGTTTCACACCGTTCATCCGTGTAGCATGAAACTTTGGGGAGATGATTAGATCACTCAATGGTAGGGTTCTGCAAAAGAAATTGTTTAATATTGCAAGGTCGGCGCCCCCCCGGGGGGAGCGATTTGTTTTCTCTATACACGGTATATAAAAAATAAAACTCGGATGCGGTTCATCCGAGTGCCATGAAACTTTAGGGAGTAGATGAGAATACTCCCAAGAATATTTCTGCGAAAAAGAAAACTAAAGTTTCTTATGGGCAGCGCCATATAGGGTACAACTTTCGTCAATACACGGTTTGGCGCCCAGAGTTTTAGAGCGACGATGTTGGCACTTGGCATCCGTTAATCGAGCGTCCTGCATAGCGAGTAAGAGTTACTACTATATTCAGCGGTAAAACTACAACAGGCTTCTAAAAATAACTTTGTAACGCGAGGAAATCCTTCTGTACAGTTTCGTCACCTTGCCAAAGATGAAAAAATAACTTTTTGAATATAAGGAGCCTACTGTGGTGTTTCGTCACTTTGCGAATGATGCAATAAGCATCTATTATTAGACAATCCAGTCATAAATTGAGATCGAACATCTAATAATAGACCATTAGTAACTCTAGCATATTGATCAGTCACACTGATGTTTAAAACACGTCAAATACTATTTTTACGTGTTAAAGAAAAAAAAATCCTGTTCATTTGTGTCACTTTAGCGAATGACGAAATCAGCATCATTATTAACAGGATACTATTTGGCACGACGGCGCCTGTTAGTTTTAAGGAGCCAGGGGTCGTACGCCGCGCCTATACGGTAGTGTAATCGGGGTTGGGGGTCCTGAGACGCCCCTCTACGTCTCTGACACATGGGCGGTCACCGAAGTGTGTTCTACCTGATTATTTCGGTGAGTGATTAATGTACATTCAATGTTTTCATGCGGTAGTGTAGGTAAACCCGTGTCCCGATATTTATGATCCAAGCGCAGGCATTGTTTACATTTAAATAACTCACTTTTAGGAAAGACGGTCACTCGTCTTAGAACATATGATTGGTAACGCGTTGCTGAAATCCCTTCTAATACATTTCGTCAAACTTACTTCTATCCCCGCGGCAACGCGCGGGGGACGGGTACGCTAGTTCTAAATAAAAATAACATTCCCCATTTAAAAACATTCGAAAAGGTCGGTATTGGGCAGGGGCAAGCACGGGGCTGTGGGGCTGGTGCCCAAGCTGCTGTCAGCTGTCCGTATACTTTCTACTGCACATATTCTCAATGTTCTCTGATAAGTGTTTTAATTCTGTTTAAAGTTGTTTTTCTTTACATTATGATATATGATATGAGTTTTGAAAATGAAAAAAATAGTCCTATAGTTGTATTATTTGATTACTTAGTTTATTATTCTGGCGAAACATGTGTATGTTTTTATGTGAATAAATAATATCTCATATTTAAAGCTATTTATTTTAAATAACAAATCACATTTATTTACCAAGTCCTAATCAAATAATAAAATATTGAAATAAAAATGTTAGTGGCTCTTTAAAAACAGGGAAATTTTGAAAATTGTAACTATTGGCTCTTCCGTCTCAAAAGGTTGCCGACCCCTGTACTAGATGTAGGCCTATGTGTTAAGTGAATTATTCAGTCTTTGTAAAACGTGTTAGCTCTTTAAAGATTGATGGCGCGTTATTAATTTGTCAATATGAGAACCCGATCCTGCGTATGAGTTTAAAAATAAAATAAAATGCATAAAAACATTTTAATAACAAGCTTTTATGTAATTGTGCACTAAAAATGAGAAAATAAACGATTTTCTTTAAATATAATTATGAACTACTATTTTAATAACTAAAAATAAAAGCTTGGATTGCTAAATTATGCATTGCATACTTTTACTAGTATTTATAAAGAGAACAACGCTTTTATTTTTAGTTCTTTAAATATTAGTTTATTATTATATTTAAAGAAAGTAATTTATTTCTCATTTTTAGTTCACTATGACATAAAAGCTTATTTTTCTTTTCAGCAATTAATTTTTTTTTAGTACAATAGTTGCACGTCTAAAAACTGTTGCGCATAAAATGAACATGAATAATGTGCGTATAAATGAGTTCTTACATATGACATCACGGATTGTTCGGTATGTAAACATCCGCCATCGCGGTGTTCAAGTCCACATTCAAAATGGCGATCTGTGCCGTGAAAGGTTGTGACACTCGGAATGGCGCGGTAGATAGTACTTTATAGGGGAAATTTAAATTAATTCTTTGAAATGAATTAATCATCTAATTAGGTCAAATTTGATGTCAGAGTGAATTGCCATCGGGTTTTGACCAAAGTACGAAGTGTAAGAGAAATTGGTCTGTTAGAATTGATTTATTTTGCTCGCCCTTTTCGACCCGTGACGAGAAAGCAAGTTAAATAACATTTGTAAAAAAAATACGAACCCTTTATTGTGCCATTAATTTCGAGCAAATTATTTTCAAGGGATAGTAAATATGAAGCTCTTGTTACAATTTGTTTCACTGCATCTATCTCTAGCCGACCTTCTTCTTGAAGATGCAATCGAAGTTTCTGTATATTTGGGAGATCATTTTTATCAAAAAGATCACTAGCAGTTAACAGGTTACGCCTGGGATAATGCATAGCTGAAAATACATATTTAGTTACCTGTAATTAGTGGCAGATCTGTACACACACAATACATATACGTAAATCTGTGCGTATTGTGTGTGTATGCGGATATATATATATATATATATATATATATATATATATATATATATATATATATATATATATATATATATATATATATATATTATTTAGGGGTATTGTAATTTCGCTCGCAAGTTTCGATACATGACCACAGACAAAAGCAACATTTAGAAATTAAGTTAAAAATCTTGTAATAAACTCAACCCATTCAGGTCCATGTCATTCCATTTTTCATTCACCAAAACTACCACCCTCCCATCCCTGCCCACCATTTTAGCGCAATTTCCATACGGACAATTGTTAGCGCAATTTCGATACGGACAATTGCGATTATTAACTCGTCCTTTCTGGGTGTATGGATGTGTGTCCGCAACCTTTAAGTCGTATCTCCTCCTCAACGAAGCAATATCGAGGACTAGTTCCAAAGCAAATATGTTAAGCAAGTTCCAAGGATGATTGTGGGCCAAAAGAATTCCCGGAATTCCTTCCTGGATTTCCCGGAAAAGCCAAAAAACCTTGAACAAATGCAGTTTTTGCTCCATATCTCGGCAACCAGACCACTTAGCGACTTGAAACATTTACCAATCGATTCCTGCCATAATTTAGACCAATATTGCGGAAGAAAGTTTTCAAAAATATCCTTTCGTTCGGTCACAAAAAATTAATTAAGAACATTTAAACTGAGCATCGTGTAGGCCTAGGATGATATTTACTACTTTTTTAAACTGAGCATCGTGTAGGCCTCCGTTGATATAGGTTAATATAGTTGTCTTTTTTTAGCGCAATTTTCATACAGGTTTCTATTTTGTTTTGAATTATTAAAACTACTTGTGTTGCATTATTAATTTGCTGAATATATGATTTATCTCGATTTAAAATTGTTATGGATAACATAAGGAAATTGCGCTTAAATTGTCACTAGACTTTTTATTAACTTGTTTCAACTGTCCAAGCATACTGTCTGCTATCATTAGTTAGACATTTGATAGATCTACAAACATCAATAAAACAATTGGTAAAATTAATAATGACAAACCTAGTTTGATGTCCGAAATCTTCAGAAAGTTGAAAGCTCATTGCACTTCATTTAACAAAATGCACTTTGAAGCACAAAAATCATTGAGAATTTCCGATCTATTTTAAACGCTGTAAATTATCCAACATAAACCCGTGGCTGGGGGTGGGGACTATAACCGCCCCCTTCCTCCATCGTGGACCCCTCTATTATGCTGCGTTGGATTATAGACCTGAGGTGACAAGGGAAGAATAGTTACAGTGACCCCCCCCCACACCTGATCTATGAAGTATATTAGGGAAAACACGCAATGAGATATATACATTATATTGCTCTAAGATGCGTTATTCTTTTTAAAAAGCTTAGTAATGTAAAAAAAAACAACAAGTTAATAAAAAGTCTAGTCACAATTTAAGCGCAATTTCCTTATGTTATCCAAAAACTGCATTTGTTCGAGTTTTTTTGGCTTTTCCGGGAAATCCAGGAAGGAATTCCGGGAATTTTTTTGGCCCACAATCATCCTCGGAACTTGCTTAACATATTTGCTTTTGGAACTAGTCCTCGATATTGCTTCGTTGAGGAGGAGATACGAGGAGGAGATACGACTTAAAGCTGCGGACACACATCCATACATCCATCCATCCATCCAGAAATGACGAATTATTAAACGCAATTGCCAGTATGGAAATTGCGCTAAAAAATTACCTCAATTTTGAGGGCAATTAGTAGAACAGAGTATAGATGAAGTATTGTAATCGTGCACAAAAATCACATGAAATTTTGACAGTTTTCACCGTTTTACACCTAAGTACGTCACCATACTAGTCCCTACTTGTTTTAATCGGGCATACATTCTAAATTCACACCCCCCCCCCCCCTCATATAAAAAATTATATGTTACGAAACCACTGGTGAAGTATTCGCACACTTATTACTCGGAAGGCTTTTAGAACTGCAATTTGCAGTGCAAAGGCTTTCATTAGAGGGATGGAGTGGTCTAGCGGTAGAGAGCTGGACTGCTAACCCGTAAGTCCCGAGTTGGCTTTGGCCAAGATAGCAGTGGCGTAGGCAGGTGGGGGGGGGGGGGGGGTTAGGGGGTTATAAACCCCCCCCCCCCCCCCATGGACCCCCAAAATGACTACTTTTTTTACGTTAAGCTACAGCTATTGACTTGTGTCAATATTATTTAGGGCTTAAACACTAAACACTAAAGCAGCCTCTAGAACAACAATGTATATCATTGTGATGAGAATTGCCTGTAGAATTTAGTTGTGAATTTTGTTATCGCGCTAAAGTAATGTATAATAATCTGGAACGCAGTAGGCCAAGAGAAAGTTGGCCAAGGTTAGATCAGTTAAGGAGTGTCGAAAGGGAGGGGTGGGCTACGTGGGTAGGCCTTTGTTGTCTAATATGATTGTAGTGCAACCGGAAAGCGTCTAGAAATGAAAAACAAAAAAAGGAATTGATTATTATTCGCATTGAGGTTCTATAATGTGTATGTTTTTACTACTTCAAAGCATTTGAAATTCATTTCACTGATGGCGGATGAAACAAGGAAACTGAAAACTACTTAATTTTGAAAAAGATAAGTAAACTGAAAATGATAAAGATGGCAGAGGGAGGAGTAGCAGGTGTGAGGGGTGGGGGGGGGTAGGATCTTCAAAATGACAATCCTTTACGTTAAGTTGCAGCTATTGACGACGGTGGACTTGTGTCGCTATCATTCGATCAGTGCTTAAACAACAAACACTCAGGGTCGCAATAGGCGAAGGGAAAGCTGAACAAGGTTATCAGTTAAGTGGTGTAAAAGGGGGTGAGGGTGGGATGAATATTGGTACGTATCAATTATAAAATACTACCGGATGCGCATCTGGCAGGAAAGCGTGGGCTTGACCCACAATTGTTGACACAAAACTTTGTGTTGGTAGGCTATATAAAAAAACTGTGTATTTGGTTGAATATAGATGTAGAGCCAGGAACCTACAGTAGTCAATTTCGACAGTCAGAATAGAAGACCAATAATAATTTTCTTTCTTCTTCGTATCGTCGTGTTTTAATGTGTATCTTTTAACTACTTCAAGCAATTTAAATTCATTTCAATGATGGCGGAAGGAAAAAGGAAATTAAAAGCTACTTTATTAACTGATTTCTTTACAAAGAAAAGTAAAACTGAAAATGATAAAAATGAAGATGGTACTATTGCTTCTCAAAGTACATTACATCAAGAAATTTCCGTAAATTCAGCACCTTCGACTGTTTCTTACGCAAATGATATCGGCAATTTTATCAAAGGAGTTATAACAGACGATACACGGTTGTATTTATTAGAAAACATTTGGCATCCTGATAAGCTTTTTAAATTTCCAGCAAGCGGACAAAGTAATTTAAAGTTTCAATATTTGTGGTCCCCCTTGAGACGATCCTGGCTACGCCACTGGAACTGGTTGACTTATTCCAAGTTACTTGATCGCGCATTTTGCAAATATTGTGTTTTGATTAGTTTGAATTATCGTTGTGTAGGTAGTCAGCATTTGAATAAGCTATCAAAAATTTCATTTTCAAACTGGAAAAAGGCAACAGACAAGTTTAATGAGCACCAGCAATGTGAGTATCATAAAAGAGCAATTTTACTTTCCCAAAATCGTAAATCGGTGATGGAGAAAAAAATTGAACTTATTAAAATCTCCTAAAATGTATCATAAGTCAACAAATTCAAGAAAATTGTTTAAGATTAGCGCCCATAATAGAATCTATAATTTTTTGCGGCCAACAATGAAATTTTCAGTTGGAGAAAACTGCTGAAAATGATGGAAATTTGATTTTTATAATTTTTTTACGATAGTGTACATGTGTTACTTGTTACAAAACAATAGCTTATACTAAGATAAGTTAGTCGATGGCACCCACGAGTTTCTATTGTCACCAGCCACCAATACTTTACACGCACGCACTTACACATACATATGTATACACACACATATATATATATATATATATATATATATACATATATATATAGGCCTATATATATATATATATATATATATATATATATATATATATATATATATATATATATATATATATATATATATATATATATATATAATGCTGGAAAAAATTTGAACCCCCCCCCCCTGAGACGATCCTGGCTACGCCACTGCAAGAGAGCCGGCCAGTGCGCACATTGGCCGGCCAATGCGGGCTTTGACCGTAACATATATATATATATATATATATATATATATATATATATATATATATATATATATATATATATATATATAGCCCGGGGCCATCAAACATCACCCACTTTGTTTTCATATAGAATTTAGATTTCTTTTATAGATACATCTATATATATAATTCTCTTCTTCGAGCCGTTAGAAAACAAGCTGCAAACGCTCTCCCTACCTCCCCACCCCTACATGGTTTTAGTGAGCTGTGTTCACTCTAAATGTTTACAAGCAGAGCCAACGATTTTAAACGTAGGGGGGGGAGGAGGGGGGGGGAGGGAAGGAAGGGGGGGTTATGGTCCTTAACGAGCTACTTATAGTGTTTTAAAGAAATATTTTCAGTGTCAGCGTTGGTACTGTCGAATTCACAAATTATGAATTATTGAAAATTAGAAACAACTAAATAGCGGCGTATGTTATGCCGCGGGCCGGCTCGTAATTTATATTTTGGTACTTAGAAGGTGCCTTCAGAGTTCTTCAATTAGTAAAAATAAAATTACCGATCGTTAGCAGTCTAGCAAGCCTATCTGCTAGATCTAGATCTAGATCTAGATCTATCTACAGAATCAACTTTCTATGAGGCTTGGACCCCAACAAAAACATGATGTGATTTAGATCTAGAAGTCTAGATCTGTTGTTAAACTATTAGTTAGTGCTTTAAAAGTTCAAAACATATTATAACTAGACTTGTTATTTTTTAAATAAATGTATAGAGTCTAGATCTAGAATAGATCTAGGATCTAGATCTAGAATGTCCCAGTTGACAAAATCAAATTCAAGTGCATCATTTAAAACTGTAAGTATAGTATTAGTAATCTAGATTCTAGATAGATCTAGAGAGATCTAGCTCTAGATCTATCTACAGAATCAACTTTCTATGAGGCTTGGACCCCAACAAAAACATGATGTGATTTAGATCTAGAAGTCTAGATCTGTTGTTAAACTATTAGTTAGTGCTTTAAAAGTTCAAAACATATTATAACTAGACTTGTTATTTTTTAAATAAATGTATAGAGTCTAGATCTAGAATAGATCTAGGATCTAGATCTAGAATGTCCCAGTTGACAAAATCAAATTCAAGTGCATCATTTAAAACTGTAAGTATAGTATTAGTAATCTAGATTCTAGATAGATCTAGAGTATTCTAGAGAGATCTAGTAAGGGTAAAACCTTAGTTTAGCGTCTGTTATTATTCTGGAATCGTATAGCAGTGAAAAACAGTAAAACAATGCCAAAGTCTGTCACACACTTCCGGAATTCACCGGAAGTACTGTAAACCATACTTTATTTGGTGTCATCTTTTATTTTTATACAGAATGTTTAAAATTTGGATAGATTTATTTTTGTAATCATTTTTACATTTTGTAATCATTTTTACTATTTTCGTAATCTAGATTTTTTTAACTTGGCCTAGCTAGATCTAGATCTAATTAATTAATGGTCGCAAATCCGCTGCAAGCCAAAAACATTAAATTATTACATTTGACTTATATTTATATTAATATATGTTTTTTTTTTTATTTTTAGATCTACTAATTTAAAAACTTCTATTATATTTATATTTATTCTTGTTTCCTTTTGTCGATTAAAGTTAGAAAATTAAAACATTAATTTACCACAATTGACTTTCAATTTATTTATATTTCAATGGTCAAATAAACCATGGTTTACCGTAACTCTAGTTACCGAAACTCAACAAACATTACCCAATAATTTCCGACGCTAAACTAAGGTTTTACCTAAGTAAGTAGTATTACTAAGTAAGTAATAAAAATGGTAATCTATCGTTATAGCGTAATCAATTCGCTGCAGTAGTAATGTGCGGGAGAGGTAACTGATGAGTATATTTGTTTAAATAAGTAGGCCTATAGTTTTATAGGCCTATATATATTATATTTAAGTCAAATTTTACAAAATATAACAGGTAATTGATTTAAAATAACAATCAGTGACTAAAACAATTTCAAATATCATGAAACTAACTTTAAACAAGGTGTTTGAGATAAATATTAGTAGATAAAAACAGCGGCCATCTTTCCAAATAAAATTTAGAGTAGTTTCCCTTGATAAAAATGTTTATTCGTATGTATATTGTGTTGACTTTGTTGTTTAATATAAATAGCTGTCTTGTTTAATATAAGTAGGACAGAGGGCTGTCTTCTTTTCTTTAATTTCAATTGAAAGTAAGGCTATGTACTATGTATGTTTGTACATCCAAGATCTCAGAAACTTTTGGGAGGTCCAACATTTATTAACCATTAATGTCCCGTAACACCCGCTGCCGCCCGACACCGTTAATGTCCCGTAACGCCCGCTGCCGCCCGCTTACAATACGCATAGAAAAATTAAATTTGTTTCATTAAAATTTGGCCTACAAATCCTAATTTTTAACTAAACAGGAAGTCGGATGGTTTCAGCATCCTTTTCCGGTCTTCTAATTTCAATGGCGCTTTTGAAAGATAAAAAATAATAGTTTCTTTCTATCTCGAAATTTTCGACTCATCTGTCGTATTTTTAGTAGATTTAATATTAAAAATAAAAAAAATTAATGCCTCTAAACGTATCTAGGCATGTATTTTATGAATTATATATGTTAAACATAACCAAATTGATATTTAACTGTTAAATTCGATGCATAGTTGTTTAGACAAAAATAAATAAAGTTGACTACCGAAAATGACCTGTTTTGAATTTTCTCCGACATTTTTTATTTTTATACTGTACTTTTACCGAATATAATATATTCTATTTAATACTGTTGGAAAGCCAGGTTTATTCCCAACATTAAGCAGTAGTTTTTATCTTAATTTTCAATTTCATTTAGACAAAAACAAATATTTTGTGAAACTATTCACTTGATCATACAGAGTTATGCTCCTTACATTGGGCCGTCATGTGTGGAGTTTTGGTAGAATGAATGGGACATTAATGGTTAAACCCTTTTGTACTGATTAACTTGATAACTATTAGGTCGTCCATATTCCTCATAAATGACGTTGGACTCAAAATATGGGACGTGGTATAATATTTAAAACAAAAATGATGAAGAATATATTCGTTTTCGTTAGAAATTGTGATTAAGGGTTTTTAGTGACGATTGGGGGAAAGGAAATTCATCTGGAAAAGTTTGACATCATTTATGGGTAACCCATTAAAGCCTGGATCTAGTTGTTTATTTTGTCTGTAGACATTAGTCTTAGGCCTACACTTTTTCTGAATTAAGAATATTGTGGTTATGAAAATAGGTTTAAATTTTAATAGTTACATTTGAATACCACATGGTTTTTTTTTCTTTGCCTTTTGATTTCATCGGTTTTTTATTTGTTCAGTAGTCGATGTTTACCCCTCCCCACCATCCATTATTTCAAAAACAAAAAACATCCAATATATGGTGATATCTCCCTCTAGAAAAAAAACAAACTAGATCAACCTATACTTCGTAGGAAAATTAGAATCTATCACTTATTCGTCTGTTAAAAAAAAAAAAAGAAATAGGTCATTTTTCTCAACCCCGCCGTTTCATCCCCCACTAAGCACAGCGTCACCGAGTTCGCAGCGCGCGTGACGTCATTTGTCATTGGGCTAATGTTAAAGAAAGAGATAATCAAAACAGGCAATATGGGGTTGAGACTTAAGCGACGTTTAGCCTGATGAATAGATCTAAATGACTTTAGTGCGGTAAATTATATAGGTGTTTATTACAGAGGCGTGATGTTCTCCCTCTATTACACAAATTCACGTGCTTTTAATTTCTGCAACCTGCTGCTCTGAGACGTTTGGCTCTAAAATGCCCGTGACACAGCGGCTTCCGTGTATGCATTTAGGCTCCCGGTCCCACCTATAAACTTCGTCTGTCCATTAAGCTCCACGCAAAACTTGTGATTAATATGTGGACATAAGCGGCGCTAGTGGTGGTGTCAAGCTCAGCTCTTAAAGGTGCTCCGCACTTCATAAAAGGCAAAATTGGTGTTCAGATATCGTCGGACTCGGGCGTTTTGCTGACCGCCGTATTCCTAATGCACTGTCTTAGAGGCTGTCCACTGCTAACACTATATTAAACTCAAGCTTATACTGAGCTCTGGCTTTACATTACTTAGCTGCTGTTGTATTAAGAGTTGATCTTTTGTTATGCCCCATGTCGCGAAACTTACTGTTTTGTCCAATTTTACCTGCAAGCCAATAATTGTCTTGGACTCTTGTCGAATATCGTTGCAATGAGCAACTTGGTTTGAGCCTTATTGTCAGAAGTTATTTCATTTGGAGACAGTAGAGTGCGGCCTATTTTCGTCGGTAGGCATTTAGTGGCAGGCCCTTTTTGGCGGGGATGATGTGCTGATGTTGTTTAACACCGCTTAGGACAACAGGCTTGCAATAGTTATGATCATTCGTTATGAGCAAAGATAAGCATGAAAACAAACACTTTATGTTACTCATTATCATTGAACACAGCTTTATAGAAGTCTTCCATAATTGACGTCACCTCCCCCCCCCCCCCCCCCGATCACCTCTTCATTATAGGTAATAAATTGTGGTCCTGCGTAAGTTGACGTCACATTAGCATAGCATATGTGACATCATTTATGGACAACCCCATATAACTCATTTTGGGTATTTGGTATCAACATTTTGACAACAAAGGTTATTCAAAATATATATTGGAGGTAAGGACTTGACATCTACCATAAATGACATCGTGCATTTAAGGGGTGGAGTAACTGGTTTTGAGACGACGTTTTACGTGGGTAGTGGGAGGGGTAAGAAACGTAAAACGTTATGTATTTTGCCTAATACAAAAATGCTGAACAAAAAATTCTTTTTCAATAGAATTATGGCTTAACTTTTTAACAGGCGGGGCAAAAAGGTAATTTTCGACTTTACGACTATTTTGTGACGGCGAAAATGGGGGGGGGGGGGGTTAAGGTGAAGAGGGGTAAAAAAAAAAACCTGACGTCATTTTTTATTAAATCTCTAATTAAAGGGGAAAAAACATGAAAATATGGAATGAAAATCGCAAACAAACAATAACAATTAACTCAGACTAATAGTTAAATAAACATTAGATCTAGTAGTAGTAGCTCTACAAAAATGGGGACTTCCTTACTTTATAAAAATTGCATCTCATAATAATAATTCTAGAACTGCTGATGTTTATTGTCAGTCAATTAAATTGTTTAAAAAACAGAAATTAAAAAAAACGCATACTCTGTATTTAAAAACAAGACAATCGTATTTAACAGCAAACAGCAATACATTATTACATTTCCATACAAATAGAAATTAAGGGGAAATTACTCAAAATAATACTTTCTTAAGATGGCCGCTGTTTTTTTAATCAAATTTAGTATCTGGAACATCGTTGTTAAACGTTAATTTCATGATATTTTTATTGATTTAACCTTAAATTGTGATTTAATATTCAATTATCTTTAGTATTTTAATACAATATGCAAAAATATATTCATATGTGAGCCATATTCATTAGTTACTTTATCCCTACATTACTAGCACTGGCCGAATTGATTACGCTAAAACGATAGATTACCATAAAAATAAACTAATAAGTAGTAGTAATAAGTATAAGCGCTGTAAGACGAATAGTTAAATCTAGAATCGGTAGAATCTTAGTTTAGGGTCGTAAGTTCGGCCAAAACTAGATCTAGTAATGTGGGAGAGAGTGAATTAATGAATATGTCATTAATATGAGTATATTTTCATATATTTTTATAAAATATTATAAATAATTGAATAATAGATCACTATTGATGGTTAAATCAATTTAAATATCCTGAAGTTATTTTTTATCAGCCCTGTTCAAGATAGTAAATTTGCTATTAAAAACAGCGGCCATCTTAAGAAAATGTTATTTAGAGTAGCTTCCCTTTCATTTCTATTCGAATGTAAATGTATTTAAATATAATTGTCTTGTTGTATAGTCCGTATTACAAAGCATTTTTTTTTCTAATTCTGCCCTTTAAAAACTGAATTTCCTAACAAACAACTTTATTAATTCTAGAAGTATTTTGAGATGCAACTTGTATCCATATATAAAATCACGTTTTTTTGGACTAATGTTAATTTGATGATTACTATTACTATATAGTTTTAGTTTTTTTCTTATTGTTTGAATTTTCACTATTTTCAATTCAGGTTTTTCTTTTCATCAATGGACACCAGCGAGTTGACGAGATTCCTTCCATAATGTTGACACGGAATAAAAAAGTGCTTTTTAGATTTAGACCGTAAAAAAAAATAAAAATAAAAACTTAAGCCTAAAATTTATTTAGAAATTTTATATTTTTAGAATAAATGCTATAAAAGTTGTGGTTCCCAGAAAGAAGCGCAACGGAAAAAAGCGCAAAACAAAAAGCGCAACGGAAATAAGCGCACATGGAAAAAAGCGCACACGGAAAAAAGCGCAAAGAGAAAAAAGCGCAAAAAGAAAAAAGCGCACACGGAAAAAAGCGCAAAAAGAAAAAAACGCACACGGAAAAAAGCGCAAAGAGAAAAAAGCGCACACGGAAAAAGCGCAAACGGAAAAAAGCGCAAACAGAAAAAACAACGAAAAATGTGCAAAAGAGAAGTTTAGCACAAATACCTATATCGACTAGATGACACATTTATACATGACTGTTAGGGCTGCTGTAAGAGTGTCGTGTTTGATCACGTGATCTGCTACCATTTAAAGCTTTGATCACGTGATCTGCTACCATTTTAAGCGTACCACTACCATGTGCATTCCCCTCACCTTGATACAGGCGATAATCGCTTTACACAATGCCTATTATTTTCTTGGTCAATAATTATTCAACTACTATTCTCGTATAAATAAACATAAAACTATCCTTGATATCGACATTACACGAAGTATCTCTCACATTCTCCCTAGTTTGAACTACCTAGCTTGCATACCATAACTACCCGTTCCTATGGCAAAACTTCACTCTCTTTCATCCGCGTCATCTAACATGCATTCGTCATATCTCTCATATCTCTCGCAACATCATTCATTCGCACCAAAATAACAATTATGTATTTAATATTATTTCACATCATGACGCACTTACCTACCTACCTACTACCTTCCTACCTACCCACCTACACACTTACCCACCTACCCTCCTACACACCTACCTACCTACCCACTTACCCACCTACCCGCCTTTTTTTTAATGAAAATTCATTGACATATGTTACATATATGTTACATTTTGCGACAATCTTAATTAGTGCGTTGGGCTTGTATGAAAACTCACTTCGAACTAACTCAATTACATGCTATTTATTTTAACATTACACGGTAAGCGTATATGAGGCAGAGATTGGGAGTATGACAAAGACCACCATTGATAAAGTCCATCAGTTGCCTCAGACTGATACAAATACTCTAGATCCGCTGGTGACCTGGTCAGTGTTTCTTCCAGACTTTTTTCTCCGGGGGGGGGGGGAGCACTTAATATTTACGAGGGGGGCGGACACTAGTAAAAGTGTATGTTTACTATATAAATTCCATCTCTTTCGGGGGGGGCAAAGAGATGCCTGGAAGAAACTCTGCCGCTGGCACGACACCATCACAAACACACACTTACAGGAAACTATAGACTATAGGACCTTTCTGCTGACGAAGAAATCAGAAATTAAGATTGTCGCAAAATGTAACATATATGTAACATATGTCAATGATGTCAATGAATTTTCATTAAAAAAGTACAGTTTACGAAACTAACGAACTTCGCCGATCCTTTTTCGGTGGGTAGGCGGGTAGGTAGGTAGGTAGGAGGGTAAGTGGGTAGGTAGGAAAGTAGTAGGTAGGTAGGTAAGTGCATCATGATGTGAAATAATATTAAATACATAATTGTTATTTTGGTGCGAATGAATGATGTTGCGAGAGATATGACGAATGCATGCTAGATGACGCGGATGAAAGTGAGTGAAGTTTTGCCATAGGAACGGGTAGTTATGGTATGCAAGCTAGGTAGTTCGGACTAGGGAGAATGTGAGAGATACTTCGTGTAATGTCGATATCAAGGATAGTTTTATGTTTATTTATACGAGAATAGTAGTTGAATAATTATTGACCAAGAAAATAATAGGCATTGTGTAAAGCGATTATCGCCTGTATCGTGGTGAGGGGAATGCACATGGTAGTGGTACGCTTTAAATGGTAGCAGATCACGTGATCAAACACGACACTCTTACAGCAGCCCTAACAGTCATGTATAAATGTGTCATCTAGTCGATATAGGTATTTGTGCTAAATTTCTCTTTTGCACATTTTTCGTTGTTTTTTCTGTTTGCGCTTTTTTCTGTGTGCGCTTTTTTCTGTTTGCGCTTTTTTCCGTTTGCGCTTTTTTCTGTGTGCGCTTTTTTCTGTTTGCGCTTTTTTTCCGTTTGCGCTTTTTTCTGTTTGCGCTTTTTTCCGTTTGCGCTTTTTTCCGTGTGCGCTTTTTTCTGTTTGCACTTTTTTCCGTTTGCGCTTTTTTCTGTTTGCGCTTTTTTCTGTTTGCGCTTTTTTCTTTTTGCGCTTTTTTCTCTTTGCCCTTTTTTCTCTTTGCGCCTTTTTCCGTGTGCGCTTTTTTCCCTTTTGCGCTTTTTTCCGTGTGCGCTTTTTTCTGTTTGCGCTTTTTTCTCTTTGCGCTTTTTTTCTCTTTTCGCTTTTTTCCATGTGCGCTTATTTCCGTTGCGCTTTTTGTTTTGCGCTTTTTTCCGTTGCGCTTTTTTCCGTTGCGGTTCTTTCCGGCCACCAAAAGTTGCAAATCCAGAAAACTTGAAAATAATTTGTTGAGTTTAAGGCTACATTTCTATTTATTTTCATCAAGCCTAAGTTATAACTGGATGTTTCACTTTCGTAAGATAAATATTGATTGGCCGTACAGTAACTTAGTGATAGATAACTATTAGTTTACAAAACTTTGCAGATCAAGTTTTTAAATAACAATGCAAATTTAAACTACATGACCTAGTTGTTTTTTTTTAGCTTACAGTGTGTACAATAAAATTTATGGCAGCCTATCGAATAGCGGGATGCCATTGTTTATGTCGCCCTTACACATGGAAACCAAATTGTTTTTGCTTTTTTTTTAAATTTTCATTTAGTTACCGAAAATATTAAAAACATCAAATACATCAAATCTTTAGTAAAGTCCAAAATAAACCAGACAGGCAGGATTTTATAACCATATTAATTGTAACTATGCCGTGCATGATTTTCAAATTAATTTATGGACCTCTCAAATACCTTTGAGACTTTTCTCGCTGGCGTCCATTAGTGATTCTATCGTAACTTATGTCATTTTTTTTACTTCTCCTTACCTTAATTAAACCCCAACCTCCATCATATTTTTGTTGTCAAAGTCAATGTCACAACAAGTCATAATGTAACAAATTACGTTTCGCTCTGCCTTATTTAAGATCTCAAGCCATAATTTTGACAACAATAAATGTTTGTCATCATTTATATATACAGAGAGACAAAATATATTATCCACCAGTTACACTCGTAAAACATCATCTAAAACAGGGGTCTCCAAACTTTTCAGTCAGAGGGCCGCATTAACTATCAAATTTCAGTTTGGGGGCCAGTTTCTTCCAGGCATGTCTTTGATTTTTCTGGGCAAAGTTCCTCTGCCATCACCAACAAACGTTTTTTTCCGTGGACAAAAAGATCTCTGCGGGCCGGATGATAGGACCTCGCGGGCCGCATCTGGCCCGCGGGCCGTAGTTTGGAGACCCCTGATCTAAAACAATCAGCCATTCCACCCCTTAAGTGCGTGTTGTCATTATGGTCGATTGCAAGTCTCCACCTGTCAGACACATTTTGGTTATCCTTTGTTGTCAAAATGTCAACATCAAATGCCCAAATGAGTGATATGGGGTTGTCCATAAATGATGTCACATATGATTGTGAAGATGAGTGAAGATTTGTGGCGTAAGTTCAGGAGGCTCAGCAATTTATGACGTGGCAATTTATGACGTGTCGGTCTCATGAAAGGAGGTTAACGGGGAAAAATACCTAGGTGATTGATGTGACTCAACTAAATATGCTTTTTAATTTCAGAAACTGATTAATGATATTTTGATAAAAAATTTAAAGGATGAAAAAGTAACAAGTAAGTAAAAGAAATTAAATGTTCTACTTAATTAAGCTTTGTTTTTTATAAACTTGCATAAAGATTTTTACCAGTAAACTTATTCCAACTAAGTAGGATGGAAGTGAGCAAGCCATATCATAAGTATCCATTATCCTAAATATTTACTTAAAAGTAAGTAAATTTAGAAAACAGTCCTTTAAAAGGCAGTGTTACTGTTCATTTAGGTCATCACTCTTATATAATTACTAGCCGTCAGTACCGTTACATGTGAATTATAGGCCTATATATTTTTTATGTTACACGTATTTGTAAAACAAAATAATTTATAAAATAGTTATTGGTCAAAACGCAACACTGCACGTTGAGATATTAGTGACAAAGCAAAGAAGTAACTTAATACTTTATTAATAGCTAAAAATCCGGAACATTTAAAATCAAAGAAATAAATTAATAGCTATAAAAAAGAGCACATTTAAAATAACAAGGGCTACCAATACTTATTAGAAAACCAAATTATATACATCATTAGTCAACACAACAACTTATTAAATGCACACACTGATCAAAACACTTAAACGATTTAGTTAAAAACCCGGCTGTTGAATGGTATTTATGTTGTTTTTTTAAAGTAATTTGTATTACTTTTGGCCTAGAAAATTGTACGTCTGGATAAGTAGATCTGTAGATCTAAATCAAATTTGAATGAAATAGTTCCTTTCTTTATATTCTAAAGCTGAAAGATGATGCCATCAGTTTTGTGTTCTTTCCTTAGTTTAAACATGTGGCATGTGACATCATTTTTATTGCGTTCTTTTCACAACAATAAATGTTTTTCCGGTTGCATAATTAAAATTGTGTTTCTACATACAAATATACATTTATTTTTATTTTCTTTCTTTAAATAAAAGTTAGTTTATACATTTATAAAAAAAGTAAAGTTCCCTTTTCAAACCTGATGGTCTATAGCAGGGGTCTCCAAACTTTTCAGTCCGAGGGCCGCATTAACTATCAAATTTCAGTTCGGGGGCCAGTTTCTTCCAGGCATGTCTTTGATTTTTCTGGCCAAAGTTCCTCAGCTATCACCAACAAACGATTTTTCCTTGGACAAAAAGATCTCAGCGGGCCGGGTGAGAGGACTTCGCGGGCCGCATCCGGCCCGCGGGCCGTAGTTTGGAGACCCCTGGTCTATAGGGCAAGTGAAGTAGAGTTCACTTGTTTCTGCAACCTCGGCATATGAAGAGATAGTGTGGTCAGCACTATGCCCAGCCGCCTGTACTTTCCCTAATGCGAGTTAGGTACCCATCAGAGTTGGGTTATACATTTATAACATCCACCATATTATTTTCAACAAAAGTCTGTATGTATATTATGTTCTCCATATATCGCGGAACATACTGATCACATCCCCTAAAAAAACTTGCGGAGAGAGAGAAGTGCGATCATGGGCTTTAATATATTTAGGATTGTTGTCGAACTTGTTTGCAAGATATTTATTAGGAAATTCAGATTATTCCTGCTATATTCTCATGTTTGAACTGGAAATTTCTGAAGAAAAACATAACTAAAATGTCTTTTTTTTTAGTAAAAAGTACTGCACTTGTACTCACCACTGAACTCCTTAGGATTTATACAAAAGGTAACACAGACTATCATACTATACTAAATTTTGTTACGTAAAATACATATTGAGATATAATTAATTATAAACTGATATTATTTTTGGTTTAATTTTATTTTTAAAACACATTTTTATTTTAATTATTTAGTATTAGCTTTGTATCTAATTCTAAGATTATTATTTTAAGAAAACCCTCTCTTCTATAACTATAATAAGAATTTAAAGTCTACCCAAGAAGATCTTGTTTACTTTTAATACAATATCTGCATTTTTCAGAAGCATTGTCAAGATCAGCAGAACAAGCTAAGGTATTTTTGCAAATTATAAATTCTTATTCTGTTTTCTTGTGGGTAAGATAGTTTGTGAACAATAATGTTTACACTTGAACTTGAGCATTTAGTATAAATTTCTAAAAATAGAACACAAACTATGTCAAAAGTAAATCTATATACTACTAAAACTCAAGTTTGTTTGCATGTTTGAATATTTATTTGTTTGTTTGTTTGTCTGATTTGGTACTGTACTGTAAGGAAACTGCTCTATATGGGGGGGGGGGGGGGGGGCTGTAAAATAGTATGTAGGTAGAGAACAATTTTTGTTTGC
>NW_026732831.1:0-145000 GCF_028476545.2 Physella acuta
TGGAAATACCAAACATAAAAAAAGCAGGAATAGCACAAGGGGACAAAAGTCATAAATAAATAGTTATATTTAAACACTTGTTTCTTTTTTTTTTTTTTTACTTTCTCGTGTACAGATTAAAGAGGAAATATTGTAATCAACTGGATAATTAACAGAGATATAACAGATATTTTTGATAATTTTCGCCGTTTTTCACGATGTCCTATTTCTCAACATCACCGTCTAAAATTAAGTTATTTTAATGGTATAGTTTCATCATTACAGTAAGTGTTTCTTTGAGTCATCTCTTCGAGACAAATTTAAAGTTTTTTGTCAACTTGTGTGTGATTTCCGATAACCGGAAATGGTATTTACTCCACTTTCGGCTTCTGTTTAAGTTCGGTGGATGAAATTTCACAAAAGTATTATATTGTATGCGAATGTTTCTGCAAGTAATTCCAGTAAGCCCAACAGAATTATAATACAAATTTGATAAAAATTATAAGTATTTTCATTATTGTTATTATTATTTCAATATTTTCATTATTATTATTATTATTATTATTATTATTATTATTATTATTATTATTATTATTATTATTATTATTATTATTATTATTATTATTATTACTATTATTATTATTATTATTATTATTATTATTATTACTATTATTATTATTATTATTATTATTATTATTATTATTATTATTATTATTATCATCATCATGATCATCATGATCTATACTATATTTTAAGTGAAAAAAATTATTGGTAACAATTAACAATACATAGTAATTAAAACTATATTTTTAAACTAATTACATATTTTTTTAAAAATCTTTACGAAATCAGTCTAAGAAAGATAATCATGTTTTTATTTTTTTCCATTCTCATTTTTTGCCTAGTTATCCCGCTTTGAATGTTGTTGTTTGTTGTTTTTTTTTTTATGAAAATTTTAAGTCAAAGTTGAACAAAGATGAAATTATTTTACCCTAGTTCCTATTGCATTTCACTTGTTCGCAATATCGGTATTAATTTTAAACAATGGGTATTAATACATAATAATATTACTATTAAAGTTTCTTTACAAAACATTACTAATATTATTTTTTTTAATAAAAATGGGGTTTAGATTAATTTTACTCTTCCCCTCATTTTAACGATTTTTAGATCAGAAAATGACATTTTGAGTTTGTACTATTTAGTGCGTTTATAATAATTTATAGTGTTTAATTACGTAAATTAGTTTGATTTTTCCCCTCAAAAAACTGATTAAAACAATTTAAGCGAGGTAACTTTGACTAAACTAAGAAGTAAAGTAATTTCATGTTTGTTTCCCTTTGACCGTAATTTATTGCAATTTTTTATTTTTTTGTTATTTTTTTTTAAATTCGAAGCGAGGTAACCTCGTCTAAACTGTGAGGTTAAGTAATTTCATTTTAATTCCCCTTTGACCATAAATTGATGGCATTACTACCGGGGTTACCTTGGTTTAAAATTAAACTTTTTAATAAGATATCCTATAAATAATGCAATGAAACGATAATTTTAAAAAAAATATTTATAATAGGCAAAGTATAACTAATTTCTTAAAGATTTACATTAAAATGGTTTTAAATACTATCACAAATTTCTGGGTGCAGATTCAAAACAAAAATTCATCTCACGAATGAGGCATAAAAATGTTATATATGTTTATTATATATACTATATAAACTATAGACAGGGTAATGTATCTATTTCGGCGCATAGGGCGAACTATCAATTTTGCACCCCTTTTCCGAACTAGGCTTATTATATAGTTATTCGCGTTGGTGGAAAACAGCGCCCCCCCCCCCCCCCCCCCCGCGCATTTAGAAAGGTCGGAGCGCTTTTTATCAGTCACTTTAACTTTTTATTTTGATGTCATGCATTTAACTTAGAAAACAATTAAATAAGTCCATAAGGTAAAGTAGCAGTCTATATTGTTTTGTTCGACTGTTTATATTTTTAAGTAATAAGCTTTTTACATTATTACCTACAACGTTTGGCGTCCCCTACAGAGGCGTAGCGACCCTTCCCGGCGCCCGGGGACAAACTTTCGATTTGCACCCCCCCCCCTCCTACTTTCGATATGGCGCCCTCCCCCCTAAGGTCGGCGCCCGGGGACATATGTCCCCCCCCCCCTCGCTACGCCTCTGGTCCTCTATTATACGTATTGATTTTGATATAAATTTCGAACAATTCAGATAGTTATCTTATTTTAATGTTGATCTAGAGATCGCTCCAGCACGTGATTCGGCGTTCTAAAACGCGTGCAAATTTTGATTTTTAATCGGGCTTGTATGTAATTCACTTTAAATGTACTGTTTTCTTATACATATTTTTAAGAAGTTTCGACCTTAAGTTCTTCGTCAACACATAACTTTGTGGTTAAAGACTAGACAAAAAAAAAAGATGAACAGTGACACAGTACTTAGTGAAGACGCATATTGTGTAAAGGACGCGATATCCAAATTTTTTTACAGCTTAATTTTAAGTTTCTTTGTCAGTGTAGCTATTATTTATAATTTTTTAGTATTTTATTTTTATGAGCTGTGTGTTATCAGTTTTAGTTAAATAGGCCTACACCGTATTGGCTCTCTAAAATCATGAGTTATTGGTATTTTTATTCGTCAACTAATAAATTATTTTTTTTTAATATTTTTTTTTTAATAACTTGAATCCCAAGTTTACGCTTTGAGTATTTATTTTAAATAAGCCACAAACGAGTACATTACGTTAAAAAATTAAATATCACGTTCAGTGTTTATTGGTCAAAAGGTCTGGTACTGACCAACTCAATTTAGATAAAAATAGCTAATTAAAACCCGTGTGAGACTCTATCCAGTTGTGTCAATAGTAAATTGGCTGAAGACTCAATTTTGTTTGGTTAAAACTAACATTCAACAAAGTGTCATCTTAAATATTCAATTAGAGTAATTAATTATAGACCCTGCAAAATAGCATATTTTTATTTTAAATTTCTACAGCCTGACTTTGAGAAAAAAAAGCGCTAGAGTAGAATTGAACATTTGCACATTGTTTTAGCTTATTCAAATATATTGTAGATCTGTCCAATTAACTAGTCTATATATGAATTTTTAAAATTTTATTTTAAACTTAAAGCAAGCTAGAATGGGACTAAGCAGCATCATTATAGAAATATGTTTTTTTTTTCTTGCAAGGTTTCATTTCGATTTTGTATTGTTCTGTTAGAATAATAAAAGTCCAGAATTTTTAAGTTTTGCCCATGTGGTAACATTCGCGAACCCCACATTGACTTCCTTTCTCTCTTTTGGTCTTAAACGGAAGGTAGCTACTTAGATAAAACTGCATTTGTTTGTTCATTTTATTCGGGTTTGCTTTAATTTTTTAATCTTAAAATGACAACACTACCTTGTGTTAATATTTAGGCTAACTAAGAGTAATGGATTAACGTTAACTAAATCATCAGAGAAGTTAAAACTACACTTTTTAATATGAAAGCCGGACATTACCTATTGTCGATAGAAAACTTTTTTGCTTTATCAGGACAACTTTATTATTAAAGTTTTGTGTGTCTGGAAGTCTTAATAGAATATATTATTATTGTCAGTTACTAAAGCAAGGTTAACACTTGAGTGGAACACAGTGCCATCATTGATTTTTGTCAAATGTCTGTCTTGTTGTACTTTTCAGATTTCATGATAGTTGGCCACTTTAATTACTTTTTAATTTACTGTAAATTTATCACTTGTAAATGTATTTTTTTCAAAATCAGACTACCACGATGCCTGCCAAAGGACCTTTGCAAGCCGTTCAAGTTTTTGGACGCAAGGTTAATTTTTAATATTTTTTTTTGCATACGTGGGGTCACAAACACCTTGGGCGTCATCCATAAATGACGTCACACTCGTAGGGGGAGGGGGGTCCGTAATTTTGTGATGGTGTGTGACGAGAGGGGTTCAGATGGTGCAACGTCATACTTTTGCATTATAAAAAAGCTATGTTAGAAAATGAATTTTAGACGTTATTTTGCGTTTAAGAAAACTGTTTTTAAAAGTTGTAGGCCTAATGACAATTTATTAAAATACTCTATTTTGACAGAGTTCAGACAAGATTTTGGAAAAATATAGCTGTTTAAAAAAATTCAACTGCAATTGGGGGGGGGGGTCTGGCTTTTTGTGACAGGGGGGAGGTTAAAATCATCCCTAAAAGTGTGACGTCATTTATGGATGACCCCTTGTGTGTTCTGCTTGCATTACAACATTAATGGTAGATTTTGATTGGGATGATTGGAGTTACTGATGTCCGAATGTAGACTCTTCCATATATAGGTGGGTTAGGTTGTTAGTTGTTTTATGATTTCGACTAGTTTTATGATTAGACTTATTGTAGGACTAGTGTTGGGGGTGACTGTTGGTTACATTAGCATGCATATATTTACTTGAAATACCAGTAGCCTAACACCCATTTTAAAAATTCTTTTATCAGACACTTGTAGGCTTATACATTTTTCTTTTTGATTGTACCAGATAGCATGATAATTAGAAAATGTTCTTTGGGTGATATTACATGTTTTGCTAGTATGAACACTAACCCTAATTTGCTTTTAAGGGTCCTTACTCATACAGAAATGAATGGATATGATCTTAATACTTTAAAAGAGAATATGGCAATAGCAAAGTAAAGCCAAGAAATTTTAACAATTAACCTGAGATTCCAATACTAACAACCTATTTTGTGTACAGTCCATTATTAAGCTCTAGTATTACTAGATGATTCCTATTTTGAAATTTATCTGGATGTTGTTTTTGTGTGTCTGTACGTGTTAAGTACCATTCCAGTGTTGGACCTTTTTAAAATTGTGTTGCTGGTCAACAAGGATTTTACATCCTTGGGTTGGACAGTTTTATTAAAGTTAATTAGGTTTTGGATCTCTCTAGATAGCCCCACCACTGTTTGTGCCAGCTCCAATTTAGTCCACACAAGGGTACCTGACCTATTTCTGGTGTCTAGTCATTTGAATATTTACATGCATGTGCCATAAAAACAACTTGGGGGAATTTTTAGACCAGTGTCCGATAATAGAATCTTCTTTTAAGAAGGGGTGTTAGGCTACTGATGTCAATGCTAAACCTGGGCTTACCATAAGCCTAACCCTAATCTCTAACCATATAATTAGTCGTGATTACAATACTACTACCAACCCAACACACCTATTTTATGGAAGAGTCTATTATCGGACATTGGTAACTAAAATCTTCCACCTCCATTGCTAAGGTTAACATCTAAAAGTACACTATCCCCTATCTCTTACTTGGGTGGCGCTTGTTAACTTATTAGCAGGGCTTGTCTGGACAATATCCCTAGTTTTTGTGTTCAGTTAGCTTTTTAAATTTGCCAGTGGGTTAGGTCAATTTATGTCAGTTTTGATTTGGCTTCGTGTGGTTTACCTACATTTTTTTTTCTGATAGAAAACTTCAACTGCTGTTGCTCATTGCAAGCGTGGAACTGGTTTAATCAAGGTGAATGGTCGCCCACTTGACCAGATGGAGCCTGAAATCCTTAGGGTTAAGGTATTGCATCTTTAGAATTCTACAAGTTTGATTCTTTGCGTATTTAAACCTAGTTGCATTTTTGTATGTGAGCCTAATAGCGAGTTCATTGTAACCTTACTTAAATTTTTTTATTTCAGCTCCAAGAGCCAGTTTTGTTGTTGGGTAAAGACAGATTTGCTGGTGTTGACATCCGTGTGCGCGTTAGAGGTGGTGGCCATGTAGCTCAGATTTATGGTAAGAATGATGGTTATTTTTCTTTCTCATGAGTCGGTGTCTTTTAATTTTTTGTTATGCCTAGGTATACCACATGTTATGCAGATTTGACCATTCTACGTTTTGCTTGTTTTGTACAAGCTATAGCGTTATTTTTAGGGTGAGCATTAAGAGATTGCAGGTTTTGGCTCATGTTTGTTTATTGCTATATGTTAATGCTTCATTTATTTTCATGCAGGCGCATTTTTTCCTCTAGTTCATATTTTGTGGTTTTTCTTATGTATGATTGTCCCTTCAATTGAATAACAATGGTCGGCATGTATCCAATTAAGCTTGACACTGTTAAGGGAGATAGCTGATGAAAGGTCTGGGTGACTGACAAAACTGCTCTTTCTACTGATCACAATTTGGTGCTTATTATTTTATTTTTTCATCCTCAGCTATCAGACAAGCTATCTCAAAAGCTATTGTTGCATACTACCAGAAATGTGAGTTTTTAGGTTATTTTAAGTTTTTTATTTTTTTAGATTATTTTTGTCATGGTCTGTGTGTTAAACCTCTTCTTAAAATAAATTTCAGATGTTGATGAAGCTTCAAAGAAGGAAATCAAGGATGTTTTGATCCAGTATGATAGATCATTATTGGTTGCTGATCCTCGTCGCTGTGAGCCCAAGAAATTTGGAGGCCCAGGTGCACGTGCCAGATACCAGAAATCTTACCGTTAATTTAAACAAACATGTGCGAGGTTTCAGAATAAAGTTATTAAATTGTATATTCTGTTTTTTTTTTTACTTAGTTTTTTTTTTTTTTTTTCGGATTTTGTCAAGTTTTTCTCAATTGTCAATTCTTTTGTTTGTTGTTGGCATGTACATTTACTTGTCTTGTTGTAGTAGATGTATTCTGCCCACATCATTTGTGTACTTAAAATCCATAAAAAGTATAGTTAAAAGATGAGATCATTTCGGGGTTAGTTTTGGTGAAGTTTGTCATTAATAGTCTGGAGTTTTGGTGAGCTTTTTCTAGGTGCTGCTTCAATTGGCATGGACATTATAGTAATATTGACAGGAATTTGTTTTGTGAGGATCCACTGTACATCTATATCCATTGAGTTATTAGTGCACTAAAATTTGACTTGTGAACACAAGTGCAGTAAACACATCTAATAATGCTCCTTACAAAGTTTGTTGTGAAATTTTTAGTTTAATTCTGTCAAGTTGTATTAAGTCTAAGAAAGTTTTCAAGTTCTACTGTTCTGGTATAACCTGTACGAGTTAAGTTATACAGCACTCCTTACACTTCATCATGGACTGCTAGAGACAGATTTATTCCATTCCTAACCAGAAAGTCAAATGGTCATGAGTTGTTTTTAATGTTGCTAAGCCAGGTGAAAAAAATGTATGTCATGATGCTCTAAGTGCTTAACTAAAATAATGCTAGTAGTCACTATACTTGAAGGATAGGCTACGAAAAAACACTTTAATTAAGCCATTCTTATTTATATGTATACATATAAGTTAGGGTACTTAAGGGAATATATTTGCATGCATCAGGGATGCTTGAAAATATGGTTGTCGTGGCAACAGCTGCCATCTTGGAAAAACCTTTTGTGGAGTTCAAAAATTTCATAAAGTAACATATTGGATAGTTTTTGTGAGTGTAACAGCTAGAAATATTTTTTCCACGTTTTTTTTATGGTGAAATTCCATTAACTTTAGCATTAATTTCCATAGAATTCCGCCATACCAATTTTTGAAATGTAAAAAAAAAATATTTTTAGAGTTTTCTGTTCAAAAACTAGCAAGCTGACTCTATTAGTGTTAGTAGAAGAAGGGTCAATGATTATATAGGCGGTATATATGTTACTTTATGACACTTTAGAACTCCACAAAAGGTAGATATTTCCAAGATGGCCACCGTTCCCTGATGCTTGCAAATATTTTCAAGTAACCTAACTTAGATATACTCAAATCAATTAAACTTTTTAATTGAGAATTTGTTTTCTTTCTGGAACCTACCCCCTTAAGAACAGCCCATCAGAGGTAGAAGGAAAATACAGGTGACTTTTGGAACATTGTGTAACTTTCTAGTTGGTCTCCCAAAAATGTTTTAACGATTCACATGTGACTCAGTAAAATCCAAATTATAACTCCCAAGTGGTGGGCTGTTGTGCAAACATGTCTAGTGTGCCAAATGATTCCCAGTTTACATCTACAGAGATGTTATATTTGGTGGTTATTCACACTATTTACTTTTTAGCTACACTGTGTATTTGCTTTACCATTGTGACATTGTAAAGGCTGGTTCCATGATATTCTTTATAACAGGGGGTTAATCTTTGGAAATGTTATACTGGTAAAAAATTATTCATTGAGGTCCATACATGTTCACAAGCTGCTAAACCTAAAAAAATACAGCTAGAGAAATCGATTTAGATATCCATTTTAATTACCAATAGAAGGCAAGTACATTTGTAAATGCATCAACTTTTTTCTGCACAATTTCCTGGAACTAAATCAAATCTGAATTATATAAAAAAAAAAAAAGTCCTCAAACAAGAACTTACATTAAGCACAGATCATACCCACAGAGAATCTAAAGCTTTTTGTCAGAATAATCCTATTAACCACATTGCACAAAGTTTATACAAAGCCATTATTTTGCTTTAACATATTGGTCAATTTACTAGTAGTATTATTTTATTGTAGTTATATTTTATAGGAATAGTAACAATTTTCCTAAAATAGATTACAAAAATAAGCAAAAACTTTTACTGGTATAAATAGTAATATTATTATCAAAAGCATGGCAACCTAGCAAACTATATTTAAAATAAAGAGCACAAAAATAAATATATTCACAAGTATAACTGACTTGAGAATGCATGCAAAATTAAACATTGAGATAGTATAGAATGGTAGTTGATTTTACATTACATTGTTACTTTCATTTTAAATAATTTTGAAATCGTCTTTAATCCCTGGATTTCACTGGCACTCACATGGGAGGTATTGAAATTGAATTACACATAAAAAATTTCAATTGTTAATGGTGTATTTATTTGTTGAGTACTGAAATACTCTATGTCAACTGCAGTACATCTTTAATTAGCTATAGTATAAAGCTAGAAAAACATCCATAGGTGTTAATGAACATGTTTATAGTTATGAAAATTAATATTATTAATAATTTTTTTTTAAACATTGAATTTTTAACACCTTTTCTGTCCCCATTTACTCATGTTTAAAGATTCAATATATTAAGACTTGAGGTCATCTTAACATAACCAAAACAACATTTACAATTTACACACCACATGAAAACAATATATATTTTAACAAATTACTGTTTTTAAATATATGCTGTTAAAATATATTGTGATGACAGATTTTATTTCATCCTTACTAGTATTAAAAAATATTTCATAAGTTGAAAAAATTAGATACATGAATGTCACACCACTTGATCCACCGAACCAGCATTTCTGTCTTATATTTTCTGCAGATGTTTCTGTACTGTGGGTTTTTTACCAGTTATTTTAGAAGAGCCTTGATCTCATCTTTTTCAGCACAATCTATGTATGAAGCACCATCTGGAGACTTACCAGATTTGTCTGCACCCTGGAATAAAACAGAAAACAAATTAATTAAGGATGGGACAGTGTGGTTTTGCAGCAGTGTGCTAGACGGCTAACCCAGAAGTTTCAAATCCAGATTCTAGTCAGTAGAACATCACTGACATGTACTTTAAATTAGGAAAAGTAAAGGTAGCAGGGCATAGTGCTGACTACATTATCTCATTATATGTCAAGTTTACAGAGACACACGACTACTTCATTTGCCCCATGGACCGTCAAGTGCAAAAAGGGAACTTCACTTACTTTTACTTAAGGATGTTTTTCATTTTTTTTAACAATTCATTAATATTAATATTTTTGCTAATAAATTTGAAATAATATTTAAAGACTAATGTGGACTTCGCAACAATTTAGAATAAGTATACAATTTAATTATTCAGTAAACTGTTATGTATTTTAGGTAATGCTTAAACTAAGTCAAGTTATTCAAGTACATAAAACAAGTACCTTTCGAGATGTTTTGTTACTACATACCTTTTCTAATAACAGTCGTACACTTGCAGTATGTCCTTCAAAAATGGCAGACAATAATGGTGTTATACCATATTTGTCAGGAGCCTAAGTGTAAAAAGAAATTACTTATTACTAAATAATTAAGCACTAAATATAAAATTTTCATTTGTTAAAAGTTTATAAAAATGATATTTCTTTTTCTCAAATCCATTAATGTAAGTTGAATAATCACTAATAGAAGTAAATAGGATTAAGAACAAAGCTGCTAGTTTTAAGTAAACTTACATTGACTTTAGCTCCTTTGCTTATCAAATATTCTATTACTTCTGTTTGGCCATAATCTGCAGCATAATGTAAGGGAAGACGGCCTTGGATTTCCTTATTAACATTCACACCCTGTTACAAAATATGTTAAGTTTAGATCATCAAGAATTAGTATAACAATATTTATTATAAAATAAGGGTCCTTATATATAGGCTATATAGGCCTGGTATATATATAAATAAATAGATATAGGTATTCTCTGAAAATTCATGCATTGTAACTTAATTAGCATTTTACTATAGGTCTTAAATCTAAAAAGACACTAATTTAAAGTAAATTTTCTTATTTTTTTAATAATTTTATGTGGGCATATGTATTGGAGGGAAAACATCTATTTTTAATTTATTCTAAAGTAGTTGTGAATGAAGGGGGGCCCTTAAATATAGATCTAGATCTGGAGTTTAAAAAATGGGATAAATGCCTCTGCATTCGAAGCTCTAATTTGTAATTTCACATGTTGATTTATTTGATTAGACTCCGCAGAAGTCAGTTAGTTTTTAAGTTATAGATCTAGATTCTAGATCTTAAAACTTAAAGTAAGACATTCTTTAATAATAATTTATTAATAAATCTAAGTCTAGTCTAGTCTAGTCAGTGGGACTTATGACAGTGGTCAGTGTGTAGTCAAAGTGTAGTGTAAACTTCAAAACTTGTATTAAGAGTAAGACTAAAAACAAGAATAAGTTAAGTATAAGTTTTAAAAAAGTTTTAACTAGAGTACTTTTTTTATTATTATTTACTTACTAATTATCACAATACTAATACTTTACTAGATGTAAATTTAGACTCTACTAGATTCTAGATCAAATACTTTAATTTAGGGCCTACTGCATTCTACAAACTAAAATTTACTAAAAGTTCTAAAAGTAAGGAAAAGCCGCCTAGCCAAGGCCAGGCCTACCTCTTTTTCTACAAGTGTTTTGATGTCATTGAGTTCACCGTTTTTCACTTTCCATACAAGTTCTTGATCTTTATCTTCAGACATTATTTTCTAATCAAATACTGAATTAGTAGAGGTAAAAACTATTTAATAAGATGATATTTTAGGGTCTAATTTAAGCCTTTTCTAAGGTGGTGATAAAAAAAAAGGTAGAAGTATAACCGGAGGCTTTGAACCGGAAGTAGTTATGTTGTGATGCCCTGATATCAAACTAACATGTTGTTTCGGGCAATAAGTTAAATTACTAGCATCCGTTAAGCCTACATTGAGATAGCAACCACTCATCGTTATTAAATTTTGATAGATCTACGTCGTTATAGAGAAAATAGTCGCTTAACACGCAGTAAATTTGAGACCGTGTATGCTAATTTAAATATTTAACTGCCCTGGATGTTTTACAAACTAATCATCTTTGCAGTATAGAATACAACCCGCTAGAGGCATAGCGGCACATTCCGGCCAGAGTTTCTTCCAGACAGCTTTTCTACCGCCCCCACCCCCTCCCCGCCCACGAACCAAATGGAATTTTTATAAGAACATACTTTTACCAGTGTCAGCCCCCCCCCCCCCCCCAATATCAAGGGCCTCCCCCCCCCCCCCCCCCCCCCAGGAAGAAAATGTCTGGAAGAAACACTGATTCCGGCGCCCGAGGCTGACTATCAATTTTGCGCCCCCTCCCTCCCATTTTTATAAATAGTTATTCCTGTCTGTGAAAAAGTGACCCTTCCACCCCCATACCCCTCCCACAGTTGGAAAGGTTTGTTGCGCTTTTTACCAGTTGATAATCCGCAACATTTTCTATTTAGGTGCCACAAAATTTATATAGAAAAGGCTTAAAATGAGATTTTTATTTAATTTTAACCCATTTTGGTTCCCCCATTACGGTCGGCGCCCGGGGCGGTCGCCCCACCCTTCCTCCCCTAGCTACGCCAGGGGCGTAGCGAGGGGGGGGCGGGGGGTGCGGACCGCACCGGGTGACACCATTTAGGGGGGTGACACCAAGGCAAAAAATAGCAAAATATATAGAAAAAAACTCGAGGGGGGGGTGCAAATCGAAAGTTTGAGGGGGGGGTGCAAATCGAAAACTCGAGGGGGGGGGTGCAAATCGAAAGTTTGAGGGGGGGTGCAAATCGAAAACTCGAGGGGGGGGGGGTGCAAATCGAAAACTCGAGGGGGGGGGGGTGCAAATCGAAAGTTTGAGGGGGGGGGGGGTGCAAATCGAAAATTTGAAAGTTTGTCCCTGGGAAGGGTCTCTATGCCTCTGGGGGGGGGGTGACACCATTAAGTGCCGCACCGGGTGACACCCGACCTCGCTACGCCACTGAGCTACGCCACTGCAGGAACCCGAATATGAGAATGATTGCCGTCCTTAAAATTTCAAGAAATGTCCATGCAAATAATATAGATCTAGATCTTCAATAAACATTAGTTACTAAAGACAATGGTGGCTGACCTTTGTCGAACGCGATTGTGAAAAGCACTCTGAAAAAGTAGGTAAACATAAACAACTATCGAATTTTTAAACTGCAATTTTGAGGGCAGCGTCTGTCTTTTGGTGATAGTAACGGGAGGGGGGTGTCAAAAAATATGATGTGGTTTATGGATTACGCCTAATAAATATCCTATACATCACTAGGCTATAATATAAAGACTAGAGGTGTACCATTCTTTTCTTTCTCTTTTATTTTAGTGTGCTCATTTGTAGGCCCAGAAAAAATAGAACTACAGCGTCATCGGGAGAGCTTAGAGATCGATGAGATGAGGGGGGGGGGGTCGAAATTGTGTGACGAGAGTGAGGCAGAGGCGTAGCGAGGGGAGGGGGGTGCAAATCGAAAGTTTGTACCCGGACACCTGGATGGGTCATTACGCCTCTGGAGTGAGCAGTAGCGTAGCGAGGGGGGGGGGGGGGACACATGTCTTCGGGCGCCGACCTTAGGGGGGCGCCAAATTGAAAGTTTGAGGGGGGGGGTGCAAATGAAAAGTTCGAGGGGGGGTGCAAATTGAAAGTTTGAGGGGGGGTGCAAATGAAAAGTTCGAGGGGGTGCAAATCGAAAGTTTGAGGGGGGGGGGGTGCAAATGAAAAGTTCGAGTGGGGTGCAAATCGAAAGTTTGAGGGGGGGTGCAAATGAAAAGTTCGAGGGGGGGGGGGTGCAAATCGAAAATTTGCTCCCGAGGGGGCGCCAAATTGAAAGTATGTCCCCGGGCGCAGGGGAAGGGGGGAGTGAGGTAAAGCTTCAGAAAGTGTGAGACAAACGTTTTTAGTTAAAAATAATGAGCCGTTATTTTGCGTTTTTAAAAGACATGTTACTCCATATTTGTCGTATACAGGGTGCATTGTAATCAGAGGCGTAGCGAGGGGGGTTGAAAGGTTGAGGGGGGTGCAAATCAAAATCTTGAGGGGGGATGCAAATCGAAAGTTTGTCCCCGGGCGCCGGGGGGGGGGGGGGGTCGCTACGCCTCTGATTGTAATCGTGCAAAAAAAGAAATCTAAATCGATATTTTGACAAATGTCCTTTATTTTTATTTTTTTATAGGCCCTACGACAAATAGGGAAGCAACACGTAATACCTAATTATATTAGAGGAAGTTCCCTTCATTATGATAAAATTAAGAACGGAGAAGAAGATTTATGGACGACCCCTCAACAAAAGAATGAGACTACGCCCACAAAGACTTGACTTATTATACGTAGGTTATCTCGAAAAGCAAGACGTGGGTTCAAATCTCAACCGGCCTTCTGTTCCCAACTCTTATATATAGGCCTACCCAAAGCTAACTTTAATTTCAGGGAATGCAAAGACTTCATGAATTATAAACTATATATAATAAATTATTCTTAATGAAAAAAAGAGAAGCTAACACTACCCATTTGCCTTATTATTGAATCGGCCAATCATTGAATCAAACATGGGAAACAATGATACACTGCATACTCGAGTCTGGGGGGAAGAGTTATCTAACAGGAAGAAAGATATAGGCTACCAATTAATTGTCCCCTTTGATATAGTGGAACAAGAATAACAGGAAGCTTAACTGGTAATGATAATAAAATAACCTGTTTTAAATTAAGTAGCTGTGATTATTGGCTTATAACCAAATGCCGAAATTTGAAACAAACTTGTTCATTAGAACATTTTCGTTCCTAACATTCTACAAATAACCAAGAGACAAAGAAGTCATGTTGTACAAAACGTCGCGTTACAATATTTAATATAGATCTATAACTTGTTTTATTTAATAATATGCTATCAATTTTAAACAAGACCCTTAAAACTCAAAATAATACAACTCCGTACACTGGTGGCTGGTGTTAAAGGGGACACCCAAAAGGGGACATCCATAAATGTCGTCACGCTTTTTTGACGATTTTAACCTCCCCCTCCCCTCCCTCACACATCGCCACAAAAAAGACAGACCCCCCCCCTAAAATGACGTCACACATCAGCCTCTGTCAACTTAAAAGTATGTAAATCAATTCCTATTTAAATTTATTAAAAAAAATTCTAAAGCGCGAAATAACGGCTAAAATGTGTTTTCTAACATTGCTTTTTTATAATGCAATCTGACCCCCCCCCCCCACACTCCCCTCATCACACACCGTCACAAAATTTAGTCTCCCTTCCCCATACGAGTGTGACGTCATTTATGGACGACGCCAAACGACACACACATTCATATAGGCCTATATAAACTAGCGTACCCGTCGGGCGTTGCTGCGTAGTCAGAAAAACACCCATTCAATCTACATCGTGTTATTTTATTCATTTTAAAATGGAAAATACTTTGGTTTATTTATTCCAGTGCTTGTGGATACACACTATTTTTTAGCGCAATTTCCATTCTGGAGAATTGCGTTTATTAACTCGTCATTTCTGGGAATGGATGGATGGATGAATGAATGGATGAATGTGTGTCCGGGCTTTAAGTCGTATCTCCTCCTCAACGAAGCAATATCGATGACTAGTTCCAAAAGCAACTATGTTAAGCAAGTTACGAGAATGAGCATAGGCCATAAAAATTCCGGGTTTCTTTCATGTATTTCCCGTAAAAGCCAAAAAACCTCGAAAAAATGCAGTTTTTTGCCCATATCTCGGCAACCAGACCACTTAGCGACTTGAAACATGTACCAATCGATTCCTGCCATAATTTAGAACAATATTGCCGAAGAAAGTTTTCAAAAATATCCTCTCGTTCGGTCACAAATTTTAAAATTACATAAACACCTACAAACCGATCGCTCTTCTAGCTTGAACGCACCCCATCATTATACGTCAGAGCTATTTTTAGATAACATAAGGACATTGCGCATAAATGTCACTAGACTTTTTTAATTAACTTGCGCGCCTACTGAACGTGATGGCGCAGCCATGGAACGCGATGACGCATCTATTGAACGTGATGACGCGTGTGGTGTGGTTGTATATACATGCCGGAAGTAGAGATCTATCATCTTAATGATTATCATGTTGATAATCAAGTTCAACTAACCAATGGTTTTAATAACCCTGCTCTTAATTTCAAGGTGCTTAGTTTAGTTAGTAGTTAGGTTTATTTAATAAAAAACGTTTTAATAACTAACCAATGGTTTTACTAACCCTGCTCTTGATTTACGCTACGACAGAGCTATTTTTAGATAACACTAGAATACCCGTCATCCGTTGGATAACTGTGGGTTTCGGGGGTCATCCATCAAAAAACATCACGTCTGTCACTCAGAGGCATAGCGACCCTTCCCGGCGCCCGGGGACAAAGTTTTCGATTTGAACCCCCCCCCCCCCCTCAAACTTTTGATGTGCACCCCCCCCCACTCAAACTTTCGATTTGAACCCCCCTCAACCTATCAATTTATTTTTCCAAACCATTTTGGCGCCCCAACATATGTCCCCCCCCCTTCCCCCCTCCACCTCCCCACCCCCCCCTTCCCCCCCCCGCCTCCCCTCCCCACCCCCCGCCTCCCCTCCCCACCCCCCGCCTCCCCTCCCCACCCCCCGCCTCCCCTCCCCTACCGTCCCCCCCCCCCTCCTCGGTACGCTACTGCAGTGTCACTTATCGTCACAAAAAACAGACCCCACATTCAAATATATGTTTTTTATCTTTTAAAAACACCGAAAACACCGATTTCGGACTATCCCTTCATAAACTGACGTCACAGGTGACCTACTCAACTCTACTTCACCTGCCCAGTGTCCTGCCAAGTCTCAGACAACATGTTTTTATCGTTTAAAAAACAATTCCAGCCGAGCATGTATCTGACCACACTATCCTTTCATATGCTTAGGACAAAGAAACAGATGAACTCTACTTCACCTGCCCTGTATCTTGCCAAGTTCAGATAGGCAACGTTATCATTCACATCTAAAAAAAAAAAATTGAAAAAAAAAATTTCATTGACATATTGGTCTAGAACCCGTGCCTCCTGCATGAGAGCTGACTACGCTACCATTTTAGCTATTTACTCGTGACGTCACAAGTGAATTTTTATACTATACTATGTGTCTCCTTATGCAACTTGATTTACGCGTATAGATTCTAGATCTAGATCTAAAAATAAGTCTAGTAGTACTAACTTTCAAATTAAATTTTATCTTAAATAAGCCAAACAAAGATTTATATAAAATAATTAAGGCCTGAAATAGATTCTAGATGTAGAATTTACATTGAATCTAGTGACCTACATCTAGGCTAGATCTAGATCTAGGCTAGATTCATAAATTTCCTTCGATAGCTGATCTTTAGATCTAGAGAAATTTATCGTAAAACTAAATGAAAAAGACAGTTGAAAATTGATATAAGTGTTGGGACGTAATAAATACAGAAAACGGACGTATTGTTAAAGTTATGACCGACAGAAAATTAGATTTAGAACGCGTTAAACTTTTGAATGGGAACACAATTTTCTTCAATAGACGCCGCCATTTTATTGTACTAAAGAGTAAACAAAAACCTGTGACGTCACTATTCCCACAAAGTTTAGTCAAGGTTTTAACATTTTAAAAAAAAATGGGTTATTCTGCGTAGGAATAAATCAATAAATTAATTAACGTCTTTAAATAAATTTGTGATCAACAGTCTGTCTGCATTAAAAAATTATTCTCTACCTGCATACCATTTTACAGCTTTCCAGATAGAGTCGAACATATCACAATTTTCGATCAGGCAAACAAATAAATATTCAAACATGTAAACAAACTTGACTTTTAGTAGTATATAGATAGATAAGGAAATTGCGCTAAAATTGTCACTAGACTTTTTAACTAACTTGTTTTTGTTTTTCCTTCTGTACATTATTAAATCAGGCTTTCCAACCAGTGAGCTGGTTTAATGCACAAGTCCGTGTGAGAAGCATGGACTTTCCAAATCTAACCATGCACAGACTCAACATTTTATGAGGGTTTCATCAACGCCTACCGACCGTGCATTTTTAGATGTGTGTCTTTGTTTACTAAATGTGAGTTATTTAAACGTAAAAATAATATTGGCACTAGATTACTATATATCTATTGGATCACAGACTCTGTAGGTTCTACTTTATAAAAATCTTTAATGTACGTTTATCACCCTCTGCCCTCCTTGCTACAACACTGCCCATCTTGAGCATTTCGGCTGCTAATAATATTCAAAGTACATTGGCATAATCAGTCATTGGATTAAAGCCGCTGGATATAAGTTCGGAAGCAATCCTCAGATATATCGGTCTGAACCACCTTGTTTGCTGCAGAGGCGTAGCGAAAGTTCGAGGGGGGGGGGGGGGGGCTGCTAATCGAAAATTGAAAGTTTGTCCCCGGGAAGAGTCGCTACGCCTCTGGGGGGGGGGGGGGGGCGGTGACACCATTAAGTGTCGCACCGGGTGACCCCCGACCTCGCTACGCCACTGGTTTGCTGGTATCAGTTGTCTATTTGTGGACTTGGGGGGGGGGGGGGGGGGGGGGGAAGGAGTTGAGACCCTCCCTATTCCACCCTGCACATCCAAAAGGCAGTAGCATGCAGTATATGGTTAGTTGACAGTATATTGACTTATTTTTCAAGTTGCAGAGTAATAACCTAAACTTATTTTTAAAAAATCAATTAACCTGAATACACATACTCCTATATTCATAATTACAATTCAATTACTTTTTATTTTATTATATATTAAAAAATAAAATTGGGAATTCTTGTTCTGAATATTTTTTTTTTCAAAATAATTGTTTAATCTATGAACATTAAAAGATAAGATATGAACACAATGTTACTTTCAGACTTTTTTCTCGAGGGAGGGGGGGGGGGGGCGGAGGGGGCATTTCAAAATTATCTGGGGGGGGGCAGAATAAATTTCCGGATCGTGATCCGTGGTGGTGGCGGAGACTGGTAGACGTGCAAAGAGATGTCTGAAAGAAACAGCGTAAATACATATGTATTTGCAGTTTCTGGGGTAAGCTTTTTTTACACGAAGTGAACCACTTGCTAATTTGAACTAGCTGGCATATTTGATTCTACCTTAGATACACGGAAATGACACTGGTATCTCTTCGGTGCAAATGATTTCTGTTTAATGTGTGGTTATAAAAAATATTATTAATAAAAATCTAGATTTATTGTAAACTGTAAAATTAAATCGAAAAGCAATTGTGTTCTTTAAAGTAATGATTTAACAAATAATATAAACTATTTAAAAATGCAATAGGTTTTGGTTCGGCAGCAAAGGGAATTTGGGCAAAATAAAAAAAATGGCGAATGGAATATTGTTCCACCGGTTTTGTGATATTCTAAGGATATTCTTCTAGGAAACTATTTTTTGGATACTTAGCAGCATTTCAAGTGGCATGGAAGAAAGGTTTGTTAACTTAGTTTTTGCCAATATTTTGGTTTAAAAAAAATTAGAGTTAGAGAATTTAAAAATTCTTAAAATCGATGTTTGCGATCGCTTGCTCCGTTTCCTAGGTTGGACTCCGCTTCCAACCACCTGTCTAGAGTTCTGATCATGAACTCCAGTGGTTGCTATTCGAGTATTCGATAGTTTCTTATTCTGCTGTGTTCAGGAACAAAATTTAGAATTTTAGAAGAGGCCCTATTCCGTGTCCTATTGTTCTAATAAAAATCTAAGAGTTTAGAGCCTGATTTTAGACATCATCAATCATCATCAGTAAAATTTATTTTATAGAAAAAAAAAACAACAACTGAAAAACAACAAAAAGCGCACTGAATTCGGAGCAATAGGCCAGGCTTACTGTCTAGATCTAGAAATCTAGATCTAGATCTAGATTCTAGTACTAGATTTCTCTAGATCTAGATTTAGTGAGAAATCTAGATCTAATTCTAACCTATTCCAATATAATTATATATAGACTAGATCTAGACTAGATTCTAGATCTAGACCTCTTCTAGATTAGATCTCAATTTTACTGCATTTTGACTTACATTATTCTTACCAGTACACTGACTTACACTTTAGGACCACTTTAGGTTGAATATTATGGATTAAAAAAAAATTAAATATTCTGTTATTTTAAATACACCATTAAGTTCCTTACCCCTTAAGAGAACATTTGACACCACATTTAAATATCTAGCTTATTCAGTGGCAGAGAAAAGAGAGAATTTTAAAATTATCCTAGTTGATCTCAATCACTCAATCTGTCTGGTAATCTAGAAGTAGACCTAGATCTATTGTATTTTTAGGACCATAACATTTTAAAATGGACTGCAGCTAGAATCTATCTAGTAATGGGAAAGAAATGCATAGGTAATTAATTATTAATAATAATATGACTCAAACTAATACACGCATATTGACATTGTGATACACTTGTGTCAAATATACTATACTATAGGCCTAATTAATAGATAATTGAATAATAAACCAAAAGCTATGTCTAAATATATCAATTCCAGAAATGATAAATTCACCTAACTTTAAATTAAGCAGCAGTGTTTGAGAGCTGTTAAGTTGACCAACTTTGTTGCATCTGATGAAAACATTGCTAACCGTTATTTATTTCTGAAAAGTTTTACCTAATAAAGTTGTTTAAAAAGGTACATGCAACATTTTAAAAACTTTTATAAAACATCGCAAAATTGTGAAATAATTAGCCAGCCACCTTTCTTCCACAAATCTAGCTTTGGTCGATTTTATTGTCCTCAAAGTGATAGATTTCTGTAATCTACATTTCACTAGATATCTAGACCTTAATCTAGCTTATAGTTCACTTAGTTAAGCTATATTATTACTTTTCAAGTTTTCAGCCTTAGGTCTAGATTATACTTAATTATCAGGCTCTCTCTAGGCCCTACTATGTAAATACTTGGCCTAATTAATTATTAAATGATTGGGGCTTAATTGAAAACAAATCTGATATTTGTTTGGCCTTTTGTTATGTTTAATCACTGTATCAGTTCTAGCATCCCGGTTGTATTTGTATTCACTAGTCCTATTTCAATAGTCACTGCAACTACAGTCAAATTTAGCGAGGGCCTATTAAATTTGTTTAATTTGTTCGGGTTGTGATTAGTTGATGTTTTTAAATGTTTTGTGGGCTAATTTCATATTTTCAGTGTCCTGCTTAGTCCTCAAGAGTTAGCATTTTTCAGTAGCCTATTATTATTTGGGTTTTTTAGATAAAGGCCCAGCAATTTTTGAATATTTCACATTGTTATCTACTTATTTAATTTACTAACATATGTATAGTATCGTTTTCTTTTCATAATCACTCTAAGGGTTAGTAAATTATGTGAGGTCCCTTTTGAACCTGATGGTCTATGGGGCAAAAGAAATATAGTTAACTTGTTTATGTGACCGTACCATTTGATTTTGAAAATACACTGTGCTTAGTGGGGCCGGTAAGAGTCAGGGTTAAAAGTTAGATGGTCATTAAGAGTAACATGATTTTTATGTGTATTATAGCCTGAATCATTATAACAATACACGACTTTCATCTGGTCATAAAACTGATACATGTTATCAAAGGTGACTGACGTTATACTAGTAACTAACAACTGCCTATGCTGTTAATTCACATTGGATGATAGCTAGTATACATAGGATGATAGTGATGTAAGTACTATAATTGTTAGAAATACATATAGATTCTGAAATTATTATCAATATATTTTTTCATCAAAGGAATTAATACATTCATTATTTTAATAAAAATGAATAAAAAAAGCTGATAACTAGCACTTATAGTTTAGTATGTAAGTGGTAATGAGAGGGATATTGATTGTTGTTTGATTTATTTTGTTTCATCTATTGTCACTTATTGTGATGTTTTTGTTTTAAAAGTTTGTAGTGTTGGACCAATCACATATGGTGATGAAACTGGTGTGCCATTTGTAATTATAATTTAAATAAACCTGACTAAAAAGATGTTTGCGCTGTATTTTGTAGATCTTGAGAGCATACGAGCAGTATAATATGCCTGTATGTAACTTTTGAGTTGTATTTTAACGACACTGTGTATGTATGTTTAGGTTTGTGATTGACTAAACACAACACCATAGCTAAGAAATAGCAGGACTGTAAGTTTGAGCTAGAATGTGTGGGTGCTCATTTTGATAGCTGTCATTATAGCTGAGCCTATATGATTTCACTGACGTCTACACCCTAATGGTGCTCTTCAAGTACTGCTAAGTTATACATTAGCTATTCCTTCCACTTGAGAGGTCAAGATATAAGCGAGATAAGGGGTTTTCTTTGCTGTGTAGCCACGACATCAGTGGACTATACGTTCAGTCTGGTTTAAAAAAATATTTAGATGCTACATGTTATAAATGTAATGCAGTATAGATATATGTACTGTGTACTTTCATTGTCAGAAAATCATAATCCAGTTATTTTCTTCAACAGTATATTTTATTTTCTTATCTTTTCAAATTTACCAGTTTTTGCAAAGTCCTAGATAGAAACTAAAATTTATTTATGTAATATAATGGCTAGGTTAAAAGCCATTATCTATAGCTTATTATATTAAGAAAAAAAAAACCACTTGTCTTAATTCTGATATACTAAACTTTGCTTTTAACAAAAAAAAAAAGATTTTCCCTTCAACACAAGACAGTTACTTTCCTTCAAACACTATGGTTACATGCCCTCTGAATGCCATGCAGTTGCCTTCCTTCAACACCATACAGTTGCCTACCCTTCCACATCATACAGTTGCCTTCCCTTCATCACCATACAGTTGCCTACCCTTCAACACCATACAGTTGCCTCCCTTCAACACCATACAGTTGCCTTCCCTTCAACACCATACAGTTGCCTTCCCTTCAACACCATACAGTTGCCTTCCCTTCAACACCATACAGTTGCCTTCCCTTCAAACACCACACTATCACGCATTCACTGTTTAAGTTAAGTTTAAGCTAGGATAAGACTTTGGTCATGGATGACTTACTGCTACACACTATTTGTGTATACACTTTCCAATGACAAAATTTCCAACTTGTGGAAAGACACTTCAACTGAATAGAAAGACCATGCATATTTATGAGAAAACTTGTAACTATTTGTCACCTTGTGTACTAAAAGTGCTCCAAAATATTTTAAAAATGAAAATATAAAAACAAATGCATATTTATGATTAATTATTGATATTTATAAACAAATCAATATTTTTATTTAAAAAAAATATAATTGATTTTATTTCATATCTTAGTATTATTCTATTTTATGTTCTGTTAAATAAAAGTAACATAAGTAAGTGTAGTTTAGTTATATTTGTAATGCTTGTTTAATTGATTTACATGTGTGGAATCATACCCAAGGCTGTAAAGTGCTTAGCATGTAATATTATTCTTTAAAAAAAAACTTTGACCTTGTTCTCTCTCCCTTCACCAACCCATTCCTTTTGTAGTTGACAATTCAAGTGTGACACACTTATACATACGTTTTTTTTAAACAGAAGTGTAACCCAGTGGGTGAATGGTTTAAAATCTTTTTAAAGCTTTGCTGCTTACATGAATTGTACATGAATTTCTTAAGTCAGCCTAACATTGTGTGTGTGTGTGTGTCAAGCTGTACAGCCCTTTGTTAAAGAAAATGTTTTAGACAGCAGAAGGAGTGAACTGTATAATTTTGATATCTGGTTATTGCTAGACTCGTAATTACAGGAAGTTATTACTTAGATATATCAGATAATAATGTATTTGTTGTTCTTTTCCATTTTAAGTGTTTGAATATTTATGTGGATATTAATATGTAAAACCATTTCTCAATAAATATATAAATAACACTAAAGAGTTTTCAAAGAATAGTTTAGTCTCATCCCCCTCCTCCCCCTTATCATCACTACAGGAAATACGTTTTTTAAATGTACAAGCATAGCCTGTACACTCAGGAATACTTACGAGCAACTATTACAGTGGCGTACATTTTTTTTAACTTTTACGTTCTATTATGTTACAAATCACTAAGTAAACTAATGCAGTAAAAGTATATTCTATTTTTAACATTTGGAATTTTTTTCTTTAACTTTTTATTATTATAAAATAATTTCCGCTTTGTCACGTGATAACACGGCGATAGGTTTTTGAGTTATTATAATAAGATTGTTATACCGTTTATTTTTTAGGATGGAGTGGGTCGAAATTATAGAACCTCAGTCCAAGGAGCACATGTATGCCAACCTGGCCACAGGGAAATGCGTCTGGGAGCCACCACCTGGCGTCAAAATGTGAGTACCTTCTGTGTTGTCGTGGCTGTTTGTGTGTTCGATCCCAAACTTGTGTGTCACTGTGTTTGTGTATGTACACTTAACTATAATAACTTGAGCCATTATAGCAGATAGTACCCAATCCTTTTTTTTTCTAACTGCATGTGTATATATTCTTTTATACAGTATAGCGTTAAATACTGTAACACATATCGCTGTTCTGCTGCTACCGGCATTCTATCTCTCAGTACTTAATTCTCTACTCTCCCCCCCCCCCCCCCTGTGACGCACTACTTCCCTCTTGGCTTTCTATTCAAGTCAAATTATTGTTTAGTAAAATTTTACTTTCTAAATCCATATAAAACAAAATCCCCTACTTTTTTAAAAATCGCTGTTACAGTAGGAGTCTGTTTAGCTGATATTGACAGTTATTCACAACCCCCACACCCCACACGCACGATGATGTATGACAACATTCAAGCTTTCGTGTTTTTAGATCAAAGTATTCTTTTACTGCTTATTTTCATGTATTGGTGCAATTTTTAAAAGTGCACTGTTTGTGTGTCTCTGCTATGATACGGCAACATTCTTCAACGATTATTGGTCTCTTCCGCGTTGGTTGCCCATCTTATTTCCCTGTCCCATGCCAACGCACTAGTATCAAACTACTCAGATCGTTTCTTTTTTTTTTAAAACCAGTATTCTAGTAAAATGGTTATTTTAATACAATACTTAGTTATTAATATACATACACAATGTAGCATGAACTTTGAATCTAGGTTCATTTATCTGACGATGTCGCATATTCAGACGTTGACAATTTCATTATCACCATCTCCCCTCTCGAATCCTCCCCACCCCCGTCTCTTTCACGATTATCCATGAAACCATTCTCTCTTCTTTTTTTTTTGTCCAACTAGTATTTGAGTCCAATGGTTATTTTCCCGAGTCCCCCGCCGACACCCCGTTCCCCCGTGTGGGATCTACACAATGAAAGTCAATACTTCACAGTGGAACAAACACGCCGGCTGTGTACGTCTCAGGTCGTTGGCTCGCCACACATCAATTCATAATAAATCCGCCTGGGCATGGCTGACTCATGCTTACCCCCATGGAGAAAACTGTTTCTACTCAATGCTAAATTAGCTAATCATTTGTTTGTTTTTTAAAACAGCGGGTTGTTATTGCTAGCAGGGTTAGAAATTTGCAAGTGTATATATTACACGAAGTACCCAAAAATGCATGTGATGTTTTTATCAGCAAGAGCTAATGTAAGGGCCCCAGCCCGTAATGACTGTAATATAACAATAGCTTTACAGTATGTTTTTTTTAACTCGCTGTAATATTTTTGCTTACTGTAACCAAATTCAATATGATTTTTTTTTTCTTTTTTTTTCTCCTCCTACATTCTGCTGGTTTAAATTTATTTTGTTGTCATAAAAAATCTGGTAGAGAGAAATATGTGTTAAGTTTTTACGCATAGTTTAAAAAACATTATCTCTGCTGGTGATATATTAGGGTTAGTACAGTAGTGATGGCAATAAAAAAATATATTCCTCAACGCTCAACTGATCTACAAGCACACTTTAAGTTATGTAATCAGCAGTATCTTGTTATTAAGAATTGTTATAAAAAAATGTAACAATTTTGCATATATATTTCTGTTTGTAACTCTCCTTCGTATATAACTGACAGAGATCGATAACAGACAACGCAATATCAATACAGATTGTTTTAGAACAATCTCTAGCAAATGTCATTGATCAAATTCTGTGTCAAACGTAAACATGGTTATTTCTTCTTCCTTATCAGAGAGTTATATAGTTTATGAATTTTGTTTAGCCAGCCATGTTTTCTTAGCCATTGAACGATCGAACTCATGACTGGATAAGCCTTTATGGAGGTATTTTTCTCGAGCAAACAGTCCGTGGAAGAGACAAACGCACGGCACTCTCAGGAACAGCCGGGACGTAGCTTGAGAAGAAACATTCCAGCCGTGCGTTAAAACAAAACAGTCTGTGGGTCAAACTGTTTTCCTTGTGTCGATTACTAGTAACAGCTGTCAATTATTTTATGTCCCAGTTTCTCAGCTCCTCGCCCTGGTGGGGTGGGGCGGTGGAGCAAAGGACCCGATAGGGTTAGTTCAAATGGGTGGTCGGAGGAGGAAAGGAATTTAGTTTGTTGTTGATTCAATAGAAAACTAATCGATGTAGGGCTCTGTGTTTTATTAATGATATTCGCGGAGTAGTAATTTTGAATTAAGGAAGACATTAGTCAAAGGTGTGTGCCATGTTTAATTACTGCAGGCTTCAGTTTACATTCTTTGTATAGTGCTATCCAATTAATTAATACACATTTAGATTTAAGATTTGCTTTATTTTTTAAATTATTATATTGCGTGGATAAATCTGACAGGTCACAATTTAGACCGATATTAACACCATACAGTTAGACCAGCATACCATCAGTTGTGAACCGAAATGCGAAAAAAAAAACCCATTTGTGACCGCTATATATACACCCAACTGTTGCATCGTGCGTGATATGCTATGTTGTACGTAAGGCAACAATGTTTGCTGTAAGTTCAACTGATTCAGTGATATGGTAGCGTCAGTTACCACTTAACGACAAATGGCGCATAGCTTTGTGTTTTGTGCTTACTCAGTAGAATTTCGTCTTGGAGTGTTACTACTTAAAAGCGGTTGGGGGCGAATTCCTTGACAAGAGCTACAGGCGTCCATTCAGCTGATTGTTAGGTTAACTAGCCATTTTGCAGAAAATTGTGTTTTTTTTCTTCTCCATCGGCTGGTAAATAGAACACATGCAAACATACACGCACTATTTCTGCTGTGATTCGTGTCTTTCCCCGGTGATATCTAGCGCTACATCATTTGTCTCCATCATAATTTCTGTAACAACCATGCCAGTGTCAGCTTCTTGCTGGAGTACTCACGTATTTGCTACACCACCCAAGACATAAGCTGTTCCCAACGCTAGAACCCCCCCCCCCCCCCACCCCCACCCCACACACACACGCTTAAAGCATTGGAGCCACTGACTGACTTCGTTCTAGGAAAATGAAACATAGTCGTGTTGTTTGTTAGGTTAATGTTTGTTGTGTTCTACAGTAAAACCCAAGTGTGGACCACAATTTACTTCTCCCAAAACGTTAAGCCCATGTTTTATAACGATCATTACTCCTGATTATAATTAGATCTCTGTATTGAATTGCAAGTTCGTGTCGCAATTTTTCTCCTAACGTGTAGCTATTGAATGCTTTCTAAAAATCCCCCCTCTATTTCGATTTCGTTCATGTTTTAAAAATCTGTCGCTTCCTTCACCCCGCCCACCCTCTCCCCTATTATTCCAGATCTCTATTTATTGGATTTTAGGTTTAAAAAAAACGGCGACTCATTTATCCCGATTTTTCACAAAACGGCTACATTACAGATACTCCACTTATTAAGACTTCTGTTTTGTGTTCAAAGGGTTTCCTTAGATAAAACAATGGTAGACCCCATGTGTTTTTACTAAGCAAAATAGTATAGAGGAAAGAGATGTTACCAGAACAAGTGAAAGCTGAACGGGGCACTTCCGGAAAGTGTCTAGCGAGGGTCTGGATGCATTAAAACCCAGAAAATCGATGCCACGAGTCGGGCAGGCAGCCGTTGGAATGTCTCCAACAAGCTTGGGAAAGAAGAATAGCACACAGTGTATTGTCTCTCTCTACCGGCTATTCGCACGGCTAACTGACTAAATGGCTATTTGTATGAAATGGGGTGGGATTTTTAACTACTGTGAGTCTTGCTTCGTCTTAGCTGTTTGGTTTGAGACAAATTAATACAATTATAGTATTAAATAAATGTTTTCTGATGAAGAAGCTATAAAAGAATAACACGTTAATTAAAAAAAAGTCTTTGTCAGAGTTTTCTTTGGGAGTTGAATGGTTTAAATCGATTATGATTCTCGTAAGTTTGTTAGTTATAAAACATTTGTATGTGTTCCTGTATATTAAACAAGCCTGTGTTGGCGCGCCCTGATTTCTGTTACCGAGTTGAACTAGCAATAGTTGAGTACGAAATACCATGGCAATAAATTGATTGCTTGCTCTCGGCGTTCTACTCACTGTCGTTCGGGGACAGTTCGGTCGGGGAGAAACAAATGAAAAATGTCATCTTTTTAAATTTTTGGCCAACATTGCAGAATTCGGTAGGAAAAAAAATCAGAAAAATCATAATGAAGTTGGTTGTAGTAAAACGCATCGTTTTTACTGTAACCATTTACTATTATCGTAAATAAGTTTATTTTTTCAATGTATGCTTGCTCTGGAACGGGACGGAGTGGTCTAGCGGTAGAGAGCTGGACTGCTAACCCGTAAGTCTCGAGTTCGAATTCGGGTTCAAGTCAGTAGACCGTCCCTGAGTCCACCCAACTCTGATGGGTACCTAACTCATGTTAGGGAAAGAAAAGGCTGCTGAGCTTAATGCTGACCACACTATCTATTCACATGCCGAGATTACAGAAAAGTGAACTCTACTTCACTTGCCACATAGACCGTCAGGTTTGAAAGGCAAACTTTTTATGCTTGCTGGAATCTGCCAATGTTTGGCGAAACTCTAACCCTATGGGATCTAACACCCTTTAGAATTATTTCGTCGCCGATAGAACCCTAGGTTGTGAGGTTCACACGCTCGACATGATCGAACTTGACGCTACACGGTGCCTGCCTGCCCCAGTATAGGCAGCTGATGTTACACCGTGTGATACACCGCCTAGATATCAGCTGTGGACACGGCTCCAAGTGTGAAGTAGTCTGGTTGGTTGTAGTAAGGCTAATTACCCGACAGTAAAAGTTGCGTTAAGTATGCAGTGACTCACAGTCCAAGTTAAGTAAGCGGAAAACTCAATTAGAAATGTCGTTGTTTATAGTACTGTTTAAGTAAGGGGAAAACTTGATTAGGAAATGTATCACGTTTCTTTGAAAAAGCCCGCTCATTTTTAGGCCACTTACATAGTATCTATTAATTGATTGGCACTTGTAAAATTTCCTAACTTAAACTCGAATGACTTTCCCGGAATTCCCATTATGAAATAAGCTAGTGTATCAGCATTGAATTAAGTCACGTGATATTGACTGTTTACTTATTCAGTAATTCGTTTTTAAATATAGAAGCTCAGTAATCAACTGAAGGCTTTGGCAGAAAGAAAAAAAAACAGTAGTACAATGTGAGTAAAATTTATTTTTATAGACCTTCTGTCTAGTCATGTTTAGAATTTTGTTTTGTTTTGGAGAAGGAATTTGATGTTCAATACAATTGCGATTACAAAAAAAAAAAATCAGTTTTAACTTATAATAAGACGATAGTGTGCGTAAAGTGTGTACACGGTTGTTAACAATATACTTGTGTAAAAAAAAGTTTTCTTTTAAAAACTTGATAGTTTTCATTAATAGTCATTTTCCGGTTCTTTTTCCAAATAAACGCTTTGTTGGTTTAAAGAAATAAGTTGAAACGTGAATCATTTTAAAACATTTGTTTGTTTAAAACAGTTTTGCGTTACCTTGAAAGTAATTTAGAGAAAAATCACAGTTCTATTTTAAGTTTTCATATGGCCATTTTCATGAAATATCTAGATCGAGTTCCTTCAGTATTGATTTTTGCTTATTCAACTTTGATTACTTATCTAGATCTAGTTGCTCTAGCAGAGTTTTAATCTATGCAGATATCTAGCATCTACAATATATTTGCGGTTCTATACAACTTTGATAATATAGTTCGAGTGTGCTTTATAAATTTTGTCCCTGTTGTAGCGTAATAAAATATGTAGCCCCAGCCTGCGAGTTACTTCCCCTAGATGTTGACAATGTTACCTGCTCTGTGATGTAAGAAGGGCATTTGATGTCTCATTCAGCAGAGAACAGCACCGCACTTTTGTTTTCTACATGATGTAAACACTTGACCTGCAACCCTATCTTGGCCGCATTCCTGCATGTAGAACTATTTCCCAGATACACCCACTGTCTTTAAACACCCTCGTTATGTGCATAAATATTAACATTATGTAACTGAATAGTTACCTTAACTAGTACGATGTTGTTGTTCGGTAATGTAATGTAGCGAGGGCGAAACGGTACTGGAAGTCCTCAATTGGCGGAGTTTTTTTTTAAATTATGTAAATAAATTTACTGAGCGTTGGCAAAATTTTGCCCACAAGAAGTACGAATGTGGGGGAGGGGGGGGGGGAATATAGGCTACATCCCGCCCCTGCCCATGAAAACTTTTTTCTTCAACGCTGAAAAACATTTGTCATTAAAAACACGTTGATCTATCGGTATACACTGAAAACATTTGCATAGAAAACTGGATCAATATGAAAAAAACATGTCAAGCTAGAAATGAATTTATAGCCCTGGCAGTATTAATGCGAGCTAGATATATGTAGCGGGGGGGGGGGGGGGGACGGGACCGATATTGTTTAACGCCGGGGATCAATGACTACACGCGATTTATTTAAGTACGACCTTTAGGGATTTCCCCCCGGTCTAGGTGCTCTATTTCTGGCTGCTCAGCCGAGAACTACACACCGCTGCAAACATTGCGACCTCCTAGTCAAGCAACTGTATTGCAGCATCACAGATCTGCGCTATACTATAGATTGACGTAGCGCTATTTATGGTAGTTTGAAGTAATCACTACTCCCATGGGAGACTTGACTATTCCTGTGGTTCTACACAGTGGCAGTTAGTCTCACGCTGTAGGCATTAATTTCATAGAATCACACACGTTTTATCGGCTCTCGTAATGTAATATGCCGTGGCAGGCGTTGCTTGGATTAAGATGTAGTGAGCCGATCCGTCAGGGGATTACAGTGTTTACGAGCCCGCCGCACTGTTTGATAGATAAAAAAAAATTATAGCTAATCTTATCTGTAATGGACGCTTTGTCTGGTGATTGCTTGGTTTGTTGAGGTCGTACACATTACTACCTGCTACCTCTTAATTACCTTTCGTCGAGTGGTGACTTAGCTTTGCGCTAATTATATATATATATATATATATATATATATATATATATGTATATATATATATATATATATATATATATACACACATATGAATGTATAATAGAGTATATAAATATATGTAAAATATAGAATATGTATAGATATCCCCTTCCACACAATTTATTTATATGTTGCTAAACATCATATTAAATAGTCAATAATTCTTTTTCAAAGCCAAGGTAGGCATGGTGGTGTCAGGATTGGTACAATACTAAACAAATGTATTGAGGCGACACGACATTTTACTTAGTTCTTCACAATGTAACTATTTGACACGACGAAACAATCACTGGCACACCTTGTTAGACCAGGCCCTGCTAGTACCTGTCTATCTTGACTGGAAACAAGAGAAGCAAATCTCTGTGGTTGAATTATCCCCCCTGTTGATGTTTGATTCCAGATGATGTGCTGTTGTTATTGGCCCGCGGCTGACGACTCAGGCATGTCCTCCCAAACATCCTGCTATTGAACGCCTGGGATGGACTAGTGTTTGATAACCTCGTTGTTTGGTTTTAATTGCTTCACGTTTTTCTTTCCATTTCACAGTTATTTTAACCTTGTGTGATTTTCTTGTTAAAAGATGAACGTACCGCATTTTTTTAATACTATGAGCGGATTTAAATTAGGGGATCGCTGGTAAAAATGTTAAGCCCAAAAAGACAATGAATACTCATTTTCTGTTGTGCAAACGATCTACAATCTACTTCCCCTCATACATTAATTAAATTAACAATTAGCTCTCGTTAATTATTTGACTTGTTAGCTGTATGCTGCTGGTATTTAAGCAAAAACGCCACTAGAAGTTACATTTCTTTTAACAGAGAGCAGCGTGTCTTATAATATAAAGCTACAAGACTATAGGTCCTTAGGATTTATTTTGTAAACATTTCCCCATCGTGTTGAATTACATTTTTTTTTTTTAGATTTTTAATCCATGCCAATTTAAACAAATGTATACAACATTAAATTCAATTCTTTGAACATGTAGGATAAGGTTACTAAAAAGTGTATTATTTTTTCGATGTTAAAATGTGTGCTCGATAATTAGAATACTTATTTATTCATATGTATTTACAACATACTTTGCCTGCATTGTTGATGATGTGTTGACTTAAAACAGGACATAATAGTTATCTCTCAAAACGTGACAATCTTCTGCCTGGCCCAATACTTTCTTCCTTCTCCTTTAAATCCCTGACGTCACTGCCGTGTTTAGTTTGCCTCAGTTCATCTCTCATTAAATCTCTGACCCGCTGAAACTTTATCAAACATGTCACGTCACGCAAGGACGAGAAGGACATTTTCACCCCGCCCTGAAAAAATAGAGTAAAAAAATAAAATCCTGAGCCGTCTGTGACAGCCGTGAGTAGAAGCCGATCTAATCGAATCAAAATACGAGAACTTGGGCGTAGGAGAGCCAATACATGGAGATCATCTAGCTAGAGGCCAATTCACTTGAGAAAAATGTCAAAGCTTGATATGTCAGCGTTTTATAACAATGGAAATTTAAGCCAGGCTTCTTTGCTGTGTAGGAAAATGCCTGGCTTGGTGAATTTGCTGAAGGGGGCTGACGGTCATGTGATACTTCTGTATAATTGTATACAAATATGATACACGTTTAACAAGAGGTGGAAGGTGGGTTGCTGTGAATTAAAAGTCAGACGCGATTTGTATGAGATGTGTAACTACGACTACACACTGGTTTATGTGAAAGTTGATGTAACATTTCTCTCTCATATAACACACACGTTGCAGTAAGTGTCGGGTTTATCTTTATTGCGTAACAGCGGTTCTGTGTGGCTTCAACGTTTGTGGGGGTGAGGATGCTATTAATGTTGTGTGGGGGCGGTTTAAATGAGGCGTCATAAGGTTGTGTGGGGTATACCCATGTGTGTGGGTGTACTCACTAGGCGTCGTCAAGTTGTGTGGGTGTAGTGTTTCATCCAGCAAGAGGCTGCGTACAGATCACGTGTCACTAGCATGAGGGCACAGACATGGGATTTGAATGTCACGAGAGGGGAGGGGGGGGGGAGATTGATACATGTTTTTGTTTTTTTAATCGGGGTGTTTGTCTTCTTAATGTGATAGCGCAAACATTCGTACTGGGTTATGAGAAAGTTATTTCCATGCATACTTTTAAAAGCGTATGTTCATCATCACTGAAATCACGGCTAACTTGTTAGTCTAGAGTTCGGATCCGGGCTAAAGTCTAAAGACGTCCTGAGTCCACCCAGTTCTGATCAGTACCTGACTCAAGTAAATAAAAGTAAAGGTGGCTGGGCAAACACTAACTTAATTCTACTTTCATGTGACGATGTAAATCAAACAGGGGAACTCTACTATTCAGTTCCGAAAGGTCCGTAACAATACCTTAAGTTTCAATTTTCTTCTCTTTAACTGTCACCTACATAGTATGTGGTGTAAGATGATGACGTCATGTTGTCTTTAACTTTGAATATGTTTACGTCTTGTGTTTACTTTGTAATGACCACATATAAACCGTAGGCCTTTGCTTGCACATCGGCAGTTGTGTACTCACAAAATCAAACGACAACCCTATCAACGCTGCTCTCTCTCTCTCTCACACACACACGCGAACCAATCAATACGGCATGTGCGTAGTCTGCATGTTTATGAGCAGAAATCTCGCGGGGAGGGGAGCTCACGATTGGGCATCTTGGCAGGCAGTGTAAACATGTATTATCTTATTGCTTGCACGTTGTCCCGTGGACAATCTGCCTGGGATATTTTTAGCACCCCAGGTGCCATTAGCAAAGAGGTGTGCCCATGTGAGGCAGGGGATAGGACGTTAACGACCACGTAATATAAACACGTTTAGGCTCAGGAGCACTAATGTGCTAGTTAATATGGGCGCATTTCCGTTTAAGGGCACCGCGGGGATTGATAGCTCGGAATCCTTAGAACGTCGTAAAGCGTTTTAAAACGTGCTTGACTTAAAGAGGAATAGATTAGAACTAGGGTTAATTTAGGAGCAGGTTTGATATAAACCTTACCAAGGTAGTTTGGTATCCCTTGACGGAGAAGAAATCAATGTTGTTTTCATTAAAACACGTTCTATGAGAGCAAGTAGTCATGTAATTCAGGGATATAGCCAGGCAATCCATTTACCTGAATCTGTTGTGCAACACGACCTCAGAACGTTACGTGAGTTATGTGGGAGGGCGGGTGATGGAAATGGAGTTAATCCGCACCAGATGGTCTGGTCAAAGCTTTATCCAGGTCCTCTGTTGTTTCTATTTGTTAAGTCTTGCTGATTATCGGAAATCAATCATCTTTAACTGTATATGCTGGGAATCTTAAGACTTTGGCACGAGTTAACGTTTTATTTGCCTACCGTTGCATGTTTGCTGACCCAACGCTTTATGAGTAGTGTTAGGGGTGAGAACTGTGTTGATTGATCTATCTCGTACACAACAAATGGGCGGCAACACTTTATATAGTGTTCTGTCAATTCTTAGTCTTTACTTATGTTGTCCTCTGATATCATTATTATTGTTTCGATTTTTTTTGGTATTTAATAATACTCTTACTTTTCAGTAATTGTATTTTTTTTTCTTTTTACTTTCTCGTATATACGAAGTATAGAGAAAGTATTGTAATCGTGCAAAAAATCACTTGAAATTTTCACCGTATTACACCTCAGTCCTTCATCACATCCGAAGTATAGAGGACTTATTTTAATCGGGCAAAAATTATCAATCCAGATTTATCAAAATTAAGAGGTTTTATGAGTAATCCAGTCTGAAAAACTGGGCTTTGCAATTCTGTCCGTATGTCTGTGTGTCTGTGTGTGTGTGTGTGTGTGTGTATGTCTGTCCGTGTGTAAACACGATTACTTGAGTACCGTTACAGCTAGGTTGATGAAATTTCATATATAAGTATTTTATCAAAATCGTAGATCCGTGTCAACTTTTGAGCGATTTCCGATAACCGGAACTGGTACTTTTTCTACTTTGAATTTTTCAAAAGCCTATAACTTGAGTACTATTTCAGATAGATAAATGAAATTGCACATGTAAGTATAAGATCTAATTCTCTACCTTCTGTCAAATTTTGAGTAATTTCCGTTGCCCGGAAGTACTAATTTACGCTACTTCCGATTTCTCAAAAAACTAATGTAAATTTTTAAAGTACTAATAATATTGCGCACTATTATGCACTTTTTTATTTGGTGTTCACTTGGTGTGCAATCTTTTGTCTACGAGAGTTTATTCTATTTTTACAAGCTTTTATTTAACTCACTTCCTCTGTCGTCAGTCTGTCGTCAGTCTAGACGGAAACGCAGGAGTGAAAATTCGGACAGTTCTACTTGACCGACACGATTCACATTTGGCACGTGGGTCAAGACATGAAGACAATGCAATCTGAAACTAAATTTGACTTAATTGGATGCCTAATTGATTTTTTATGAATTAATTAAAATTTGGACCGAATTAGTAGGCATGTCTAGCCAACCACACCACACGCGTCATCAATAGCTGCGCCATCACGACCACGTAATGGCTGCGTTCAAAAACCATTGCGCGCCTACTGAACGTGATATTCAGTAGGCGCGCAATGGTTTTTAGTCATGTAACTCTATTGTAGATAAAACATGTAAAGTACTGAAAAAAAATTCATAAAAAACGTTTTAATAACAAGCTTTTATGTAATGATGCACTAAAAAGTAGAAAATAAATTATAGACTACTATTTAAATAACTATAAAGAAAAGCGTGGGTCTCTTCTCAAATATTAGTAAAGATATAAAATAGGTACTAAAGTACTAAAGTGCCCCACGCTTTTCTTTATAGTTATTTAAATAGTAGTCTATAATTTATTTTCTACTTTTTAGTGCATCATTACATAAAAGCTTGTTATTAAAACGTTTTTTATGAATTTTTTTTTTACAAGCTTTTATTTAACTCACTTCCTCTGTCTGTCGTCAGTCTAGACGGAAACGCAGGAGTGAAAATTCGGACAGTTCTACTTGACAGATACGATTCACAGTTGGCACGTGGGTCAAGACATGAAGACAATGCAATCTGAAACTAAATTTGACTTAATCGGATGCCTAATTAATTTTTTATTAATTAATTAAAATTTGGACCGAATTAGTAGGCATGTCTAGCCAACCACACCACACGCGTCATCAATAGCTGCGCCATCACGACCACGTAATGGCTGCGTTCAAAAACCATTGCGCGCCTACTGAACGTGATATTCAGTAGGCGCGCAATGGTTTTTAGTCATGTAACTCTATTGTAGATAAAACATGTAAAGTACTGAAAAAAAAATTCATAAAAAACGTTTTAATAACAAGCTTTTATGTAATGATGCACTAAAAAGTAGAAAATAAATTATAGACTACTATTTAAATAACTATAAAGAAAAGCGTGGGTGTCTTCCTTAACATTAGTAAAGGTATCCAATAGATACTAAAGTGACCCACGCTTTTCTTTATAGTTATTTAAATAGTAGTCTATAATTTATTTTCTACTTTTTAGTGCATCATTACATAAAAGCTTGTTATTAAAACGTTTTTTATGAATTTTTTTTTACAAGCTTTTATTTAACTCACTTCCTCGTCAGTCGACAGTCTGTCTGTCTAGACGGAAACGCAGGAGTGAAAATTCGGACAGTTCTACTTGACCGACACGATTCACAGTTGGCACGTGGGTCAAGACATGAAGACAATGCAATCTGAAACTAAATTTGACTTAATTGGATGCCTAATTGATTTTTTATGAATTAATTAAAATTTGGACCGAATTAGTAGGCATGTCTAGCCAACCACACCACACGCGTCATCAATAGCTGCGCCATCACGACCACGTAATGGCTGCGTTCAAAAACCATTGCGCGCCTACTGAACGTGATATTCAGAAGGCGCGCAATGGTTTTTAGTCATGTAACTCTATTGTAGATAAAACATGTAAAGTACTGAAAAAAAAATTCATAAAAAACGTTTTAATAACAAGCTTTTATGTAATGATGCACTAAAAAGTAGAAAATAAATTATAGACTACTATTTAAATAACTATAAAGAAAAGCGTGGGTGTCTTCCTTAACATTAGTAAAGGTATCCAATAGATACTAAAGTGACCCACGCTTTTCTTTATAGTTATTTAAATAGTAGTCTATAATTTATTTTCTACTTTTTAGTGCATCATTACATAAAAGCTTGTTATTAAAACGTTTTTTATGAATTTTTTAAAACTTTAAGTATTTAAAATGGATTAAAAATCATGTCTATAGCCCGAGTTCTCATCCCCTGTTATTTTATATAAGAATATTCGAGAAAGTTTAGGGGAGATCACCCCCGGTTTATTTTTATTCAATGTTAATTCAGATTAACAAAAAAAAAATACCCTTTTAACGGGTCAGTTTGATTTAAAACAATTTTTTACCAGCTTTAACAGCGGAGAATATTATATATAAGATATTTTTTTTATTATTAACAAATAATTTACTGTAGTGTAATAATTGGTGTTATACAATATATTCGCTTTAAAATGTTTAATGGCGGTATATAAAACAAGTGTACAGATCTGATACTTCGGTAAATATAACACATGACAAGCTCTCAAGGAATGCGAATCGCGTGAGTAAAACTTATACTCAACGTAAACGTGAATACATTGGCAACTGCGGCGTGTATTTCATCAGTTGCTTGTGGTGAATGTTTGCAGGTAACAGATGGGTGTCTGCCATAGCCCCCCCCCCCTCCCCACCTTGATCTGGTCACCTCTAATCACCAGCCATCTTCTGGCCTGTAATGTTGAAGATAGGCTTAAAACAATATACACCTGCCCCGTATCGTGGCTTGCTGGACAGATGGTCCAACTAGCTGTTACAGTTCTGGCGCGTGTTTGTTTGTATCTCACACATCTCGAGATTCCCCCCACCCCCTCTCACCATAGAACATCATTTGGCAAAATTATTGGTTCTTATAAAGTTCTAGCCTATTTGTATTTACACATCTCTAGATCCTACCTTCCCCCCCTCACCATAGAACATCATTTGGCAACATTATTGGTTCTTATAAAGTTCTAGCCTATTTGTATTTACACATCTCTAGATCCTACCTTCCCCCCCTCACCATAGAACATCATTTGGCAACATTATTGGTTCTTATAAAGTTCTAGCCTATTTGTATTTACACATCTCTAGATCCTACCTTCCCCCCCTCACCATAGAACATCATTTGGCAACATTATTGGTTCTTATAAAGTTCTAGCCTATTTGTATTTACACATCTCTAGATCCTACCTTCCCCCCATCTACATAGAACATCACTTGACAACATTATTTGTTCTTATAAAGTTCTAGCCTATTTGTATTTACACACCTCTAGATCCTCACCCCCCCCCCCCTTGCATAGAACATCACTTGACAACATTATTTGTTCTTATGAAGTTTTAGCCTGGATATGTTTCTCTGGCACAGAAAAAAAAAATTATAAGCAGCAAAATGTTCGGTTTTAAAGATTAGATCGGAGATAGGTGTTTGAGGCAATATTTTTTTACTATACTAATCCTGGTCAAATATGTCTTCTTAACCCTAATACTTACACTTTTTATAACAAATACTACTCTTTACCCAGATTCTTCTTATATACAGATAGAAAATCTGATACGCTAGTCTTTTCCCGTCAACATTTGTGTAAGGACCAGCTTTTACCGTGATGTAATACCGAGGGCAGTCGTTATTAGCTGCCTATTCACTAGTAGAAATGTAGTATGTATGTTAGGTCCATGAATTTTCGGTGTAAAGTATTGATCCCCGATTGATTCCTATGTGTTATTGCTCTAACCTCCTAGCCTATACGAGTGGCCGTGAACAGATCAATAGCTTCAAACCTCGGAGCTGTCTTGTTGATCGCTTCCAACGCTTTATAGCGTCATCAGCTGAAAGCATTCATGGTTTTTTAACACTGGGTTATTTATCTTTAATTTTCAACATTCGGTCTCTTAATTCTCGAGTTATGGTTCTCTATCAAAGTAATTATCATCGACATATTTCTTCTAGTCTTGAGACGTTCGTAATTTTTAAATAGAAATAAATGTGTAGATTAGAAATACTGATATATGGCATAGTTAGGTTCACCTGAATATGTTTAAATTTACCTTAGTAAAAGAAACAATTTTAACCCCTGTACCATTAGACAGCACTGAGAGATGTTAGATACAATAGTGCACATTTGTTGTAAATAAATAATTTGCAACCACCGTTAACAGCGAACTATCAAGATGTTAGGCTTGAGACGTAAACATGTCATAGATGAGCAAGCAAAGTGTGAAGATACGCCACAATGGACCATCAGTTTGCTAAAATTTTACACAGTGTAATTCACTGTGTAAAGTGATGACACATGAGCCAGCAGTGTATAGCGATGACACACTGAGCCAGCAGTGTATAGAGATGACATACTGAGCCAGCAGTGTATAGAGATGACACACTGAGCCAGCAGTGTATAGAGATGACACATTGAGCCAGCAGTGTATAGAATGACACATTGAGCCAGCAGTGTATAGAGATGACACACTGAGCCCGCAGTGTATAGAATGACACATTGAGCCAGCAGTGTATAGAGATGACACACTGAGCCAGCAGTGTATAGAGATGACACACTGAGCCAGCAGTGTATAGAGATGACACACTGAGCCAGCAGTGTATAGAGATGACACACTGAGCCAGCAGTGTATAGAGATGACACACTGAGCCAGCAGTGTATAGAGATGACACACTGAGCCAGCAGTGTATAGAGATGACACACTGAGCCAGCGGTGTATAGAGATGACACACTGAGCCAGAAGTGTATAGAGATGACATACTGAGCCCGCAGTACACCTTGAGATGACACACTGAGCCAGCAGTGTATAGCGATGACATACTGAGCCAGCAGTGTATAGAGATGACACACTGAGCCAGCAGTGTATAGAGATGACACATTGAGCCAGCAGTGTATAGAGATGACACACTGAGCCAGCAGTGTATAGAGATGACACACTGAGCCAGCAGTGTATAGAGATGACACACTGAGCCCGCAGTGTATAGAGATGACACACTGAGCCAGCAGTGTATAGAGATGACACACTGAGCCAGCAGTGTATAGAGATGACATACTGAGCCAGCAGTGTATAGAGATGACACACTGAGCCAGCAGTGTATAGAGATGACACACTGAGCCCGCAGTGTATAGAGATGACACACTGAGCCAGCAGTGTATAGAGATGACACACTGAGCCAGCAGTGTATAGAGATGACACACTGAGCCAGCAGTACACCTTGAGATGACACATTGAGCCAGCAGTGTATAGAGATGACACACTGAGCCAGCAGTGTATAGAGATGACACACTGAGCCAGAAGTGTATAGAGATGACACACTGAGCCCGCAGTGTATAGAGATGACACACTGAGCCAGAAGTGTATAGAGATGACATACTGAGCCCGCAGTACGCCTTGAGATGACACACTGAGCCAGCAGTGTATAGAGATGACACACTGAGCCAGCAGTGTATAGAGATGACACACTGAGCCAGCAGTGTATAGAGATGACACACTGAGCCAGCAGTGTATAGAGATGACACAATGAGCCAGCAGTGTATATAGATGACACACTGAGCCAGCAGTGTATAGAGATGACACACTGAGCCAGCAGTGTATAGAGATGACACACTGAGCCAGCAGTGTATAGCGATGACACACTGAGCCAGCAGTGTATAGAGATGACACACTGAGCCAGCAGTGTATAGAGATGACACACTGAGGCAGCAGTGTATAGAGTCACACTGAGGCAGCAGTGTATAGAGATGACACACTGAGCCAGCAGTGTATAGAGTCACACTGAGGCAGCAGTGTATAGAGATGACACACTGAGCCAGCAGTGTATAGAGATGACACACTGAGCCAGCAGTGTATAGAGATGACACACTGAGCCAGCAGTGTATAGAGATGACACACTGAGCCAGCAGTGTATAGAGATGACACACTGAGCCAGCAGTGTATATAGATGACACACTGAGCCAGCAGTGTATAGAGATGACACACTGAGCCAGCAGTGTATAGAGATGACACACTGAGCCAGCAGTGTATAGAGATGACACACTGAGCCAACAGTGTATAGAGATGACACTCTGAGCCAGCAGTGTATAGCGATGACACACTGAGCCAGCAGTGTATAGAGATGACACACTGAGCCAGCAGTGTATAGAGATGACACACTGAGCCAGCAGTGTATAGAGATGACACACTGAGCCAGCAGTGTATAGAGATGACACACTGAGCCAGCAGTGTATAGAGATGACACACTGAGCCAGCAGTGTATAGAGATGACACACTGAGCCAGCAGTGTATAGAGATGACACACTGAGCCAGCAGTGTATAGAGATGACACACTGAGCCAGCAGTGTATAGAGATGACACACTGAGCCAGCAGTGTATAGAGATGACACACTGAGCCAGCAGTACACCTTGAGATGACACACTGAGCCAGCAGTGTATAGAGATGACACACTGAGCCAGCAGTACACCTTGAGATGACACACTGAGCCAGCAGTGTATAGAGATGACACACTGAGCCAGCAGTGTATAGAGATGACACACTGAGCCAGCAGTGTATAGAGATGACACACTGAGCCAGCAGTGTATAGAGATGACACACTGAGCCAGCAGTGTATAGAGATGACACACTGAGCCAGCAGTGTATAGAGATGACACACTGAGCCAGCAGTACACCTTAAGATGACACATCACTTGTGACGTGCACTAGAACCCTGCCCGACGTGTTTGTCCCGAGCCTTTCATCCAATAACGTCTTCAAGATGTAAAGGTGTTAGCCTCGTGAAAACAACATGCCACGCTGGTGAAATAGGGGCTCTAGTGATCGTGTGCACATTGTCTGCCTCAATCTGTTGTTGCTTCACCAACGGTGCTCTCGTCTTTTTTAGCTAACGAGCCGGCCCGCGGCATAACATACGCCGCTATTTAGTTGTTTCTAATTTTCAATAATTCATAATTTGTGAATTCGACAGTACCAAGGCTGACACTGAAAATATTTCTTTAAAACACTATAAGTAGCTCGTTAAGGACCATAACCCCCCCCTTCCTTCCCTCCCCCCCTCCTTTCCCCCCCCCCTACGTTTAAAATCGTTGGCTCTGCTTGTAAAAATTTAGAGTGAACACAGCTCACTAAAACCATGTAGGGGTGGGGAGGTAGGGAGAGCGTTTGCAGCTTGTTTTCTAACGGCTCGAGGAAGAGAATTATATATATAGATGATAATTTTATTTTTATCTCAATGTTATTAAGTACTGATTTTGCATTTTACTTCACATTCACATTTAGATCTCGATAATAATTCAGATGTGATCTCATTGATTCGACCGTATCCCTATTTATTTCTACTGATTTAAAGTTCTTTTACTGTGTTTCTGTAATCACTAAATTATTAAAGGCCAATTTTAATGCTCATGAATAACCAATGTTGGTTTTAAGTGTGTTAAAATACATTTCTTCAAGCCTTAGTGTTTTGCCTGCTGATGTTCGTTTCATTCATATTCTTAGGGTTGCCAGGTGTCCAGTTTTGAACTGGACAGTCCAGTATTTGAGCAGACGGTCCAGGATAAAATAAATATAAATACTGGACAAGTATATGAATAATACTCTGTTACCCCCTTCTTTTGCTTTGCGGCATACATGAGAAGGGAAGGATGGAAAGGTGTCCAGTATTTTCGGAAAAGGTATCTGGCAACCCTACATATTCTGGTTTCTAATGAATAGATCTACTAAAAGACAACATGTTATCACTCTATCAATGCTAAGATTGGTTGGTTCCCAGTATGAACTGTATCAATTGGAGTAATTTTGAGTACAAGAAGATTTATTTAACGCCTTAATGCCTATGTTTTCATAATTAGCATGTGCCAATTTTGAAGAAAAAAAAAGTTACTTTAAAAAAACACCTTTATGTTATTTTATTTTTTAAACCTTTAAAAAAATCAAATAAAAAAAGAATGTACAATTATAATTATGGTATGTTCTCGTTAATGGAAAAGTTATGTTCTCCTTGGGCGCGAACGAAAGGTTTGACAGTTCACTTTTAAGCACTGCTGAACGTTTTCTTCTTCATTTGTTTGCTTACGGTTCGCTATGAGTTCACGCCATTAGTAAATGAAATGAACAAATGGCATTTTTTGCCTGACCGTATGTTTTTCTAATGGTTGGTTACCATCAACTCTCTTAGATAAATGTCTTTTATGTTGGCCTTAATGTTTTTCTGCGAGATAATGACCATTAGTATCTGACATGACTTAATAGCATTTTTTGACGGACCTAATGTTAAAATTTGAGATAAACAAATGTCATTTTTTTTTCTCGCTGATGTTTTAGTTTCTATTTCCTTGTGGTGTACCAGCTAGCTAGCCATTTCCGGGCTTTCTAAATTATGTTAAAAATTCCGATCTTCCCCTGCGCCCACTGAGGCAATTTACCGTGGAACCTAACTAGTGAGATCAGCGTTTAATGAGTGCACCCGTGCCTTGCCAAGGCTTGGCTTGAATTTTCTGGCTAGCAATATCCATCATGTCCTAGATGTTTTAATTTTATTTTTGGCTGCCCTAAAAAAAGGAGCAAATTACTTCCCTTTGTTATTAGCCTAGATTTCCATTCAAGAGGAATGTGCATGGATTTTTTTCCCCCTCTCATCCCTCCCCCGCCCCATTTTCAATAAGCTATCCTCGCCAACGTTCGATAACTGGCCAATATCTCTGTTTTATTGAATTACTATCCGGGATCCTTTCAGTCTGGTAGTATTCAGTAATCTCGGACTAGGTTATCTCCCCTCCCCATGCCTGAGTTACTGTCAGGTGATCTCCTCTACCATTGCCGCAGTTACAGAGTAGCCAGGTTATTTCCCCTCCTTTGACTGGGTTACATATGTCAGGCTATCTCCCCTTCTTGTGTGAGTTACAGAGTAATCTCCCCCTTCTTGTACGAGTAACACAGTAGTCAGGTTATCCCCCCTTCTTGTGAGGGTTACATAGTAATCATCTCCCCCTTGTTGTGTGAGTTACAGAGTAATCTCTCCCTTCTTGTACGAGTAACAGAGTAGTCAGGTTATCCCCCCTTCTTGTGAGGGTTACATAGTAATCATCTCCCCCTTCTTGTGTGAGTTACAGAGTAGCTATCTCCCCCTTCTTGTAGTCAGGTTACATTACCTCCCCTTGTCTGAGTTATTAAAATCCCTCCCCTTCCTTTGTATCAGGATTGTATACCCCCGCCCCCACCCCACCCTGTCTGGATTACAAGTTAGGTGATCGAACCACTAGCCTTATCTACAGGCTAGTAAAATTACCCCTCCCCCTTCTCGTGTCCGAGCTACAGGCTAGTATAATCACCCCCCTCCCCACCCCGCGCCTGTGCTAGAGGGCAGGATGACCAGAGTGGACAAACAGACGGATAGCTCTCTAAACACAGCCCCGTGTGAGCGCTGCTTGTCTTGACCAACTATCGACTCCAGCCGGGCTTTATCACCGCTGTACGTCTTGTAGTTCCTATGTCAGTCTGGCCCTCTTGTCTGAGATGAAGCCCCCTCCACCCCCCCTCATCTTGTCTGAGATATAGCCTGGTCTGACCAGACGAGGCAAACAGATGTTTTCATCAATTCTCGACTACAGCTCCGTTTTATCGGTGCCATGTCTAGTAACGACGACTTCAAACCAAGACCAAACTCTAACCTTTTTTTTTTAACATTAAGCCCACATCCAAAGCCTGAACATTCATAAACATATTAGTTTAAGTCCAAATTAATGTGTAGAGGCTATATTTACATGACTAATTTATCAGAGATTAGTTCTATCTTAGCCGTCACTATGTCATAATGGGCAGTCTGTCAGCACAGCTGTAGCAACATACATACCACCTGTACACTACAGTCCTATTAATGGTTGCAGTTGTTACCCCGTTAATTGCCCGCCAACACTCGACTACACGCGAATCTATCAACAGGAAAAAAAAATGATGACTGGCTGTCTGGACTTAATGAATCACTAATGGTTTTTTTTAGAAACCTAAGCCACTGGGGTGATGCTGGCTGAGGTGGGGGAGGCTGAGCTAGCTAACAAATGACCAGTCCATGCTTGGTGCCGTAGTCTCTTGATAACTAATTGTACTGCCGTTTTCGTCTTCTCTAACCCTGGTGTATCCACTAGCTTAATAAACGTATGCGCTAGGGTGAGTGTCGCTAACATCAAAGTAATTTTTTTTTCTCTCTAAATAACACTTCTATAATTATAAATGAAGTCTAGTCTAAGACGTTTGGTGCATTTGATAATAGTTTTTAATGCTTTTTAGAAATGATATATTATTCAAATTATAAATATGTTTACATTATTTTAGCTTATCTCCAAGTAAACATGTGTACTTCTTTCACTGTTTGTAGGACTACAAAAACCCAAACTCCCCCGAATCACACCAATGAATTATTCAGTTGTCCTTGGCTCTAGCCGGTCTACCTGTGAACTTATACAAATAGTTCTTTTAATTACTTGTTGCGTACGTTTTATTATGATAATATTTCTATTTCGGTCGATTTTCTGTTTAGTGACATCATTTTTAGATTGAACATAGCATGTTATTATGCCAGTAAGCGACACAGTTCAGTGAATGTGTCTGTTAACATTATCTAAAGCAACCAACTGTACATGTTGAGGCGGGTGTGTTCTAGTACGTGTACACGTGTAATACCTACATTCCCGTGCCGTTGTGACAAGTGTGACACATCCAGTGAATGGAAGTTTAAAACCGGCTGTAAGCACCGTGTACACGAATGTCATGGTTTGTGTTCTCCTGTACTTTAAGTGTACTTTGACCACCCCCGCACACTGAGATAACAATGGATAGGTTGTCTGCCTGTTGAAGACCACGGTTAACGGATTAGATTTATGTACTCGTGGGAAGACAAACAGTGGTGAGAGTCTATATTCTCTGGGGTTAAGACTAGAATCTCCGTGTAATACCTACTATTATACTGGTTTCTACATTTTAAAAAATGCCAGAACACTCAAGAATCATGTCGATCTTTTTTTTTTTATTTTTTTTTTTTTACTTAAGGTAACACTGTTGTAGTCAGTGTTGGGAGTAAATATGTGGTAATGGTTACAGTTAAGTCTAGGGCTTAACTTATGGTTATGTTTTGTGTCACGGTGGGAGGGGGGGGGGATTAGGGTAACTATTCCGTCATTACCGTTGTATAGTTTCCTTGACCTTTAAGCGAAACGGTTAACCTCTACCTAAAATTCCGATGATGTGTTGTATTAAAAGTCATGTGTTTGGTAAACAAAGGAAGATTTTGAACCCAAGTCTTAGTGTTACGCTAATGACTGACGTATCGTTGATTTGACCTTCAACCCTACGTTTAATGTCTGCATGATCCCATATCCCGTGTTGTAGTGAGCAGTTATGTGGTTAGTAAACACAATGTCGGCTGTGGGATAAACATTAGTTTACTGTGGAATTGCACCGGTTAGCTTGTACGTAACCCCTGACCTTTTGTGTTTTACGTAAATAAACGGGGAAGCGGATCGATAGTGAAGCCTTTGAATATTTCATCCCTCCCTAGCTGGTAGTTATTGGAGCTGTCAGCGCATGAACGTCTGTGTAGACAAGCCTGGTATACGGTTGTGTTGGTGGTTTTTTTTTGTTGTGGTGGGATTAGCTTTTGTTTTGTGCTCATTAACTATACAGTGAGACCAGATAGCAATGGGATTTTTTATTCAAGCTGCGGTACTTTACAACTTCGAAAAAGTCTGGTATCACGATATATATCCCACGCAAACCAAATTCTAGTTCAACTTTAATACGTTTTGTGTGTGTGTGTGTGTGTGTGTTGTAGTTGTAAAAATGAAGACGGTAGGTGGTTTTATGTAACAATTAAAAAAAAGTTTTTTAAAGGATAAAATGTCTCCAACCTTATTTCAAACCAGATATCTTATTCTGGAGATACCAGTAACCCTTAAGTTAACCCTAGCTTTAACCAAATAGCGATACCGGCTTCAGAATAAAAGTTTGTTTTCAAAAGCCAACTGTACTGCCCTTTCTTTCTAGATGTTCATTTCAACGCTAAAAGCAAATTTCCAACAGTGAAATGGCTCACTAATAAGTGTAGCGAGATGGTCAGGATGAGTGAAGCACCGCTGACCTCTCTACGCAAATGTAAAACGTAATTGTGTTCCTAAAATACACCGGGGACGCTCCTGGCTCTACTTAACCTTTTAGATGAGACTATTTTCACTGCTTGACCAGCGGTCAATACGCAATCGTTAGGGGCCGTGATAAAAAAAAGAAGAAAAAAACCCGCGAGAGTTGTCTGTGCATGAATAAAGGTTATATTACACTTACACAGCTGGTCAGGGTTTGAGTTGTGGAACAGATGGTGATGTAACCGGTCTAGTGGTCACGTTGTATGTAAGAAATCCTCCTCCCTCGTTCTCTGCATCAATTTTGTTAAAGCCCCTGGAAATCCTGTGTTTGCGTTGAAGTGTTGGAGACAGTAGAAAGCGGAGGGACGGCGTCGAGGGCGGGTTGTGTCCGGCCGGGTATGCCGGCGTAAGCTCGGGTGAGCTCAGACTGGCGCGGGAGACCGATAAATTACGTTGGCGATCAGTTGCTGAATGGTAATGGATCCCGAAACAGATGACCCAATGAACTTAAATCACCATGTATCTCTCGTCATCTCTCCCCTCCCTCGCCCTTCTCTTCTCACACTCTGCACTGACTGGGCTGGCGAGCTAGAAACCAGGCCCAAGTATTTTTTTTTTCAGAATGTTTACTTAGTTTAACTTTTTAAATATCGCTTTTGTTTGGTTGGCGTGAATATTGTTGGATAGTGGGATGTCTTGATGATAGGGGTGTGTGTGCTGGGGGGGGGGGGGGGGGGGCTAGGTTTAAAGCAGACCAATATTTTATTGAGTGTCATAGAATGTAGTGCAGATAAGATGAGGGGGGGGGGGGGGGTGTCTTAATGACATAGTGGTCACGTGTTTGATCAGATGTCAGGGGTTGTAGGGAATAAGGGTGGGTGTCGTGTGGGTCACTGTACTAATGCCTAGTTGAAGGGGTCAGGGGTCTTAATGATTTTGTAAGGGTGTAATGATCTCAGTGCTGACATCACAAACCCTTAAAGATCTGTTGATTTACAAGTTACCCTGTGGGGTGGAAGTAGGTGGGAGAAATGTATAGAACTGTCTAGACAGTCATGGCTTTAAATAAATCACTGGATTATATTTCTTTCGATATCTGTTCTTAGCTCTGTTTTATGGAGAAATATGAAGTTGATCTTCTTTCATTGTGAAAAGACTTCAAGTTATACCGGCACGCCGATTCCCTTGTGTACTATACGTACCTAATTTTTTTCTTCCACATTCACGAGGGCTCGTTGACGATTTCTCATTAATCTATTGATTTAAAAAAAAAATCCCCGCTAATATCAGATGCCTCAATATAACAATGAGTTACCGGCCTTGACAAAACGCCCCCTGAGGCCGTGTAAAATATTGATGAGCCCACAGCTTTAGCATAAGTGGGCCTGCGTTTAATGAAATGTATAGCCCTTATGACCGCAATATATCACCGTGTTGTTTGTCTTCCTGTACGGTAATGTACGCGTGTATGCGTGTGAGCAGTTTTTACTACCTGATTAAACTTGTTTGTAGATCGATAGGATCAATACAGCTGATTGCCACAGGTGTGCATCTGGTTTGGGAAATTAGAGGAATTTTGTATATAAATTGTTCCTGAATTCATTAATTTAGCTATTCGCATATATTGGAAAACAATTACCATTCATTTCGCTTTTGTAACGTTGGAGTTAAAATAAGAAACTGTTTTTACAATAGTTACTTATAGCATACTTAAAAAGGTAATTTATTAGGGTTCAGTTAGACTCCTGATGCTTTCACTTTAGCAAAATTTTATATATTAACAATATTATATTAATAAAACGCCTATAAAATAATTATTAAAATAGTTGTTGATAAGCATGTTTTACATAAAATACTGTAAAAACGTAATAACAAAGCTGCATTTGTTTTGAAACATTATTGCTTTTATAAATATTTTCCTCATATTTTTGTTTACTTTTGGGATATTGTGTAGTGAGATTTATTAACTTTATCAAAATAAAAGCTTTAAACATTTTTATTAGGAAATAAAATAAATTGTGAGAGGAAAATGTTTTTCAAATCAGAGACGTTTTCAGGGGAGGTAATCAGTAACATCACAAATCCATGTATTTTTCTCGATTACCTCTCTTGCGTTAGTTTGAATATTTAATGGGGTTATTTTTCTTATTTCACTAAGTTTTAGTTAATCTTAGTAACATCGAGGCTTTCACAGTTTTTGAATTACAGCATTATAATTGTTTTTTTTGTTTAAAAAATATTTGAATTGTAAGTTTTACATTTCATAAACAATAGCGAGAAACTAAAAAAAAAAGTAAAAAAAATTAACAACCCACAGCCACCGTAGGCGTTTAATTATCATCATTCGTATTCATCATATTTGATTGAAAAACTCAGCGTGTTTATAAAAAAATGTTTTTGTTACTTTGTTGTTTTCCTTATAAGACGATTTTGTTACAGATTTTTCCCTTTTCAGTCACCATTCTCTAGCCTAGCACTAGCACATTTTCGGCTCTGAGTTTATTCACCAACATTAAAACATCCACAAATTTATTCCCACATCCCTATCCACATGTCAGTTGGGTGAAAAATGCCAGCAATTCCTTAAGAAAAAAAAAATTTAAATGTTATTTATTTGGTGCGATAGAGAGTATACAGTTACTTAAAGTATGTTCAGCTAGCCTTGTCCTTCGTTGTATACCCATAAAGCAGGATGTAGTTTTATACCTTGGGGTTTTCAAATATTATCATAAAAAACTCACCCACACACCTTAATGGTGCTACATAGCACGCCGTAGGTAGATAGTGAATGTGAAATCCAGGTGAGAATGGTTTTCTAGTTTACCTTGTGGAAACCATTTTGTGAGCGTGTGAAAGCTTGGGAGCGTTGGGAAACTCGGCGGGGTTTGAGACATGTCTACTCACGGTCTAAGACGTGTCTACAACATTGACTATCGGTCTAAGACATGTCTGCAACATTGACTCACGGTCTAAGGCATGTCTGCAACATTGACTCACGTCAGCAACATTGACTCACGGTCTAAGACATGTCTGCAACATTGACTCACGGTCTAAAACATGTCTGCAACATTGATACATGTTCTCAGACAATTGACCAACAGTCTCCAACATGTCTACAACATTGATCACGGTCTAACACATTTCTGCAACACTGACTCATGGTCTAAGACATGTCTACTACATTGACTCATGGTCTAAGACATGTCTGCAACGTTTACTCACGGCCTTAAGCATGTCTACAACATTGATTTACGGTCTAAGACACCTATCCAACATTGACCCAAGGCCTGAAACATGTCTACAACATTGACTCTCGGTCTAATACATGTCTGTAACATTGACTCTCGGTCTCAGACACATGTCTACAACATTGACTCACGGTCTAATACATGTCTAAAACATTGACTCACGGCCTAAGACATGTCTACAACATTGACTCACGGTCTAATACATGTCTAAAACATTGACTCACGGCCTAAGACATGTCTACAACATTGACCCAAGGCCTGAAACATGTCTACAACATAGACTCTCGGTCTCAGACACATGTTTACAACATTAAATCACGATCACATTCGCCTATAGCATTGACTCACACCTTGCAACACTACCTGCCCGCTAAAGTGTCATGGGAAATGAGCCAAGACTCCCGTTAGTACTCTACGCTTGTAGATTAATGTACTCCACTCGGCTCAATAGAACACTTTAGTTTTATGAGGCCAGAGTTTCTGTTAAAGGTGTCGTCACGCTCTTGGCTGGTTACGATACTGGTTGGCCTGACGTGGTAATATCCCTCTTATATTTTGGTGGAACTTGACTTGTAATATTAGTTTCATTCTCACATTGTCATCCATTTAAGAATTTTGTTTCCAAGTGATTTTACTTTTTTTAAAAAACGATTGCCATCATTTTAAAAAATCTGGAGAGTCCAACTTATATTTACGTTTTATTAAATTATCCCGAAGATGATATCTTGGTTTAAAAAATGATAAATGTGTTAATTTATCATTATTTATGTATCACTTATGAATCATGTCAACCTTCAACATCTTTAATAATCTACTTAATTTGAAATTTGAAGTTTTTATCATTATTTATTAAGATGTGCGCATTTTTAAAATTTCATATAATCAATACTTTTCTTTTTTAAATTATGTATTAAAAACTGTTAAGTCCAAGATTAAAACACACATATGCTGTATTTTATCAGGTTTTAAAGCAATTTAAGACGAGCTTTTCACAAAAAAACTTTTCCCTTCATCACACACCCACCCTAATTATTCCTTGTAAAAAATATTTCCACTAATGCTGAAATACATCTAGCATCGAAACTATACCTGCAGAAAAATAAAATACCTTCAGGAGAAAAGTTTACTGGCTTGATTCTGCTGTTGATTAACATTTCACAACAAAAGATTTGGATTTCATTGAAGAAGGAAGGGACACTATCCAGCCGGCTCCTTTTAGTTAATTTTTCCTTACCGATGGCATATGGTTTAAACGAATTTAATTTTGTTTCTGCTTAAAACAAAATCAGTGTAGCCTTTTTATTGTAATGCAACATGTTCAAATAATTTACACAACGGGGTTCAGAAGTTTGAGTGTGGCTCTCGTCTCTGGTTGAAAACCTGCACCGTACCCTCACACTATCTAACGGTTTGGCTCTTCTTATTTTATCTTTGTTCGATTAATAGGACCCCGAAAATATGACTCCTGATAAATAGCCCGCTCGCTGACCCCCCCCCCCCCGACCCTAAAGAATTTTAATTAAGGAAAATTGCGTTTTTTATTACCTGCATTAATTTGGAGCATGCAGTTCGCCCCCTCCCCCTTTCCTCCTCCCCAACATCCCTCAACTAGAAGCGAGACATGTGTCCAGGGACGGGGCACTCACACGTGTGACCACTAGAACGGGACGTTTAATGTGACATCACATCAAAGAGTGAAATTTATTTAACGATATTTTTCGTGCTTTCACGCGTGTTGAACCTAAGTTTAGTTTAACCTGGGCTTAGCTGAACTACCCCCACCCCAGTCTCCCTTACCCATCATCTGCTACCCGAACTACCCACCCCATCCTCTGCTATCCCTAGTTTACCCGAATCTCCCCCTATCCCCACCCCTGTTACCCACAGTTGAGATTTCCCTATTTAATGAGGTTTTCCCCAGCAGCGCATGGCTTAAAATTAAAACGTTTAAACTTTTGAATTCGTAACCGCATGTACTGTGTATTTCATTATCTTTCCATTAACCAACCCTTCACGCTGCGTGCATTGTTTAATCAAATGCATCTATCTTTACAAGAACCAGCAAGTGCGAAAAGATTACGACTGTCTTTTATTTAAACTGGTCGTTTTTTTTTACAATTAAATTTTTAGCTCACGATTTCGACAAATGAAGATTACTATCTTTTTGTGATAAATATTTACGTTTAGTATTTAAATTATATGTTGTTTTTTCTTATATGTCGAAAGAGACTTTCGATGAAACTAAATGCATCTTGCTAGAAGTTTAAGCCGGAGTGATTAAAAGTTGAGTTACCTGTGCTAGATCTACGTTAGAACCCAGCGGTGTGTACTCGGTAAACAATGTAGTGAACAACAAGGTGAGTAGGTGTTGGTTCATACAACAGGTAGACCACATCAGAGAGCTGGGGAGATGGAGTCTAGTGTGGCTCGTGTCCATGATATGCTTGTTCCTGTTTTTTTGTTTTGTTTCCTTTTCGTTTCACAAACATGAGCTATCAGCTTTTATAAACAACAAATCTTGCGTTTAATTTTTTTTATTGAAGGTTTAAAAAAATAAATAAATATAGCCAGAAACTAAACTGATTTAGTTTATGATTAAAGCTTGAAACATTTTATTCGGTGATCTGTAGTACATTCACTTACTAGTGATTCGCGGATTTAACCCTAACTCATTTTGTTTACGTTTACCCTTTAACGATTCTTCCAAAAAACGCGTTGAAATGTTTATGTAATCATACACCTAATTTTAAAAAAAAAAAATCTTTAAAAATTATGGAAAGCGCTACAATTACAGTTACTTTAAAAAAAAATTTAAGCCGTTTGGCAACCACCGATTACACTAATTTTCATATTTTTGTATTGAAATATGAGCCGTTGAAAGGCCGTTTAGAATTATTTTATCAATTTTAATATTTAAAAAAAAACCGCTCTCAACCCCTCCTTGAAGTTAACCAGGGAAAGTAAAACAATGAAAGTCACAACAATTGTTCTCCATGAAGGAATACACAATAGCGGTCAATGAGGTATAGCCTAATAGTTTAATTAAATAATATAACCACTATTATATTACAAGTGATTATTTGTTTGAATATTTCTAGCCTTAGTAACATCGGAAGCCATTTTGTACTTATTTCTCCAATGTTATAAAATATGCAATTTTGGTTGAAAAATTATGTTTTCTGGCAACAATCATTTGGAACCAGCTTTTCAAGCCTATTGGATTTTTCTTTTCTCGCTGTCAGGGTTATTACCCGGATCAGTTGTAGAGTTAAACCCCTTGTTAGGACTGCGATACCAGCAACACAATCCCCCCCCCCCCCCCCCCCCACATTCAGTTAGTCGGCTTTTGTTGAGGCCTGCCTGGCTAATGGGGGACACCTTCTGAGCCGGTGGTGTCCGTAAAGGAAAGAAAAAAAAGCCTCACATTCGCTTGTTTAGTACCCGTTTAACATTTGTATTTCACATTAGTGTTTGGTTGGTGGAGGTTAGTGACCTAAGCACTGGAGTGACACGAGCTTAGGGACTCGGCCGTAGAATGGCGCGCGTTGATTCTATCAAATCTCATGCTTGACACCCTGATGTAACGCATCGTCGCGACCTTTTAGAACTGGATAAATAGATACCGCGTTACACGCACTCATTAACTGGGCCGTTTTCCTTCAGTAGTGGCAGATACAGCTGAGTCTACCTGCCTTCTTGCTGCACCTTATCGTACACCTGTCTTATACAGATCTTCAATACGCCGTATACACCTTTGTGATACACATTCCTCGTAAACCGCTCACACACCATTCCTTACATATAGCTCTTCATCAGGCAGTTATCCTATATAAATGTTATATATCCCATACAATATCCTAAACTTCTGTTCCGTCCACATATCTCACACTAAATCCTATACGTAATCCCACACACGTCTCTCACACCTATACCATACATAAACCCACAATCTACCCCTCACACCTATACCATACATAAACCCACAATCTAACCCTCACACCTATACCATACATAAACCCACAATCTACCCCTCACACCTATACCATACATAAACCCACAATCTACCCCTCACACCTATACCATACATAAACCCACAATCTACCCCTCACACCTATACCATACATAAACCCACAATCTAACCCTCACACCTATACCATACATAAACCCACAACCTAACCCTCACACCTATACCATACATAAACCCACAATCTAACCCTCACACCTATACCATACACCTCTCAGTTAACTTTACTCACTATCCAAGGTGTATTTCTATTTTACATTTTTTTTTGTTTCGTTTTTTCTCACGCCCCACCTACCCGCCCACTCGTCCTTGATTTTCTGCTGCACTCAAACGCTAATAAAATAAAACCCTCCCCCCCCCCCGTTTCCCCACCCTCCCCTACCCCTTTTATTTCCCCTAAGACTATGACTTGCCTGATGCACAACTCCCAACATCCTCGGTCTAGCCCTCAACAACGATCTCTACCTGCATACAGTATGTGACCTTCTTTAACTCCTACTTTACTCAAACAATTCTCACCTTTTTCTCCCACCCCCCCCTCCCCACTCGTACAACCCCATTATTCTTTACCTCCCTTATATCTCCTTTTCACATGATGTTCATATTTTCATATCATTCCACTACATAAAAGGCACTTGTCTACTTGAAACTCGGGGGAGAAGCCTCATTTTAGATCCCATCTACAACCATCTCTTGAAGCTATGGAACTTATTTTTTGTTTCTGCAAGCTTTGATCTCGGCTAAGTTATTGTATAATAATAACATCAACCCTTTCTTTTTTCAATACCAACCAATATGATTACTGTGTCCCTGGTATGATCGTGCACAACGTTTGGACGCCATGTTTGATGAAGTGGTCACGTGTTGATGAATCATAAAACTATTACCGTAATCTAAACATGGCTTCCGTGACAGAGCTCCCCCTGCCGTATTCCTCCCGTCAATGTTTTTACCAGATTGATGTGCGTGTATAACACCGTGCTCCCCGGCTTACGCACATTGCCAAAAACTCGGTTTATGGCTGTTATATATAGCTGATCATATTTTTATCCTGCATCTCTATATCTTTTTTAAGTGTGATTATAGGCTGTAAAAATCGCATCGTTGGTCTAGTACTTGTTTTTGCATAATCCGCTTGTATTATGTGATATTTGATTCAACTAAAAGGAAATATACAATGGCGTAGTTTGGGTGATGGGCGGGGAAAAACGGACCTCCTCGAAAGGCACTTAAAAATAATATTTACAGTAAAATTTCAAGTCTTAAACCACTATATCTGCACATCTGCCCTGCAGCTGCGTCGCTGGTACCACAGTACATTGTATACCAGTACCATGCGATGTTACATCTTTTAATCCAGGGTGAATTTCACTGGTATTTAGTTTACAAACACACCGGCTGTTTACACTGTAGGCTGATAGTAAATAATGTGGTGTGGAGTACATCGTCGTGTGAGACATTGTCCCCTATTACAGTTTTATAAACCCCTCTTGATATTTGACTGGGCTGTAGGTTAATCCCCATTGGGATCATAATACACCGCAGCTGACGAGCGGCTAATAATAGCAGGGAAAACAACGCAACCTTTTCCTGGGGATCCTATTTCTGTACACAGTAGTTGGCTGCGTAACCCCGGCATTTCACTTTCTACGGCCTCGTTCGTTGGGGCTTTCCCATCCATGGGCTCGATCTGTAGTCGTTTTTGGGGTCAAGTGATAGCCTATTGTTTTTTGGTCATATAACATTTTAAACTATTTATTTCTTACTTTATACTTTATTTCTTCTGAAAATGAATCGTTTGACTCCGACCTAATTTAAACTGGCTTACCGGGGTTCATCGCTCACGCCCCAGTTGTGATGGGTACCTTAATTTTTATTACGTTAATATGTTATTCACGGCCTTAATGACTGAAAAAAATGGCGCTATTACTTGCCCACGCACGGGTAAACTACATAACTCTACCTGATAAAATTTTGTGTTCCGCCTGTCTTGCCTTGCACCCCCTCCCCCACTCCCTTTACCACCATCAATTGTGTAATCGCCACCCCAACCCTCCCTAATGCTGGACCAGGTATATGCCCCCCTACCCCACCCCAGTGTAGTACCAGGTATATGGTTTAATCCCCAGTCTATCATTGGCGCATTGAATGCCAGGCGAAGACCTGCTGTCTACATGCCCTGACCTCGATTGGCAATGAATCATACACACGAGGCTGCTTCATTACTCACAATGTAAAGGTTAGAACAGCACTCCCCTACCATTGGACGAATCTGGGAAAGTTGGGGGGGGGGGGGGGAAGGAGAAATATTTTGTCAAATATATATTTAAGTCATTTTTTTCTTTTGAGGCTTATAGTTTTTTTTTTTTAATGTGCTTATGCACGTGTATTGCACAATTGTAATTCTGTGTCTGTCTGCAACATATACGAGATGTTGACATGCGTTTCATAATTACAATGTTTCATTTTCGACGTAGCCAGCACCAATGAAAAAGTAATGCATATAAATGCAGCAATTCGATAGAAAATAATATAAAACAAATTACATTACTAATTAACACGTAGATCTGTGGCTGGATACCACCACTACAACAGTTGAGATCTGTGGGCAAATAGCAACAATAGAAAAGTGGAGATCTGTGGGCGAATAGCACCAATAGAAAAGTAGAGATCTGTGGGCGAATAGCACCAATAGAAAAGTAGAGATCTGTGGGCGAATAGCACCAATAGAAACGTGGAGATCTGTGGGCAAATAGCACCAATAGAAAAGTGGAGATCTGTGGGCGAATAGCACCAATAGAAAAGTAGAGATCTGTGGGCGAATAGCACCATTAGAAAAGTAGAGATCTGTGGGCGAATAGCACCAATAGAAAAGTAGAGATCTGTGGGCGAATAGCACCAATAGAAAAGTGGAGATCTGTGGGCGAATAGCACCAACAGAAAAGTAGAGATCTGTGGGCGAATAGCACCAATAGAAAAGTGGAGATCTGTGGGCGAACAGCACCAATAGAAAAGTGTGCGAATAGCACCACTACAACATTTGAGATATGTGGGTGAACAGTTGTGTAAACATTGACAGCTACGGCTCTGTTTAGGGCACTGGAAGCTGCTGCTCAGTTTAAGCTGAGATATGAACCACATCTATTATTAGTATTGTTATTTTCTGTCTGTCCTTGTTGTGGGATATTTGGCCTGCGGGTTACCTGAACTTTATATGGAAATGGATTACTTGGTCTGATGTGGGTTACATGTCTTTAATGTGGGTTACTTTCTCTTAATATGGGTTACTTATCCTTAATGTGGGTTATTTGCCCTTAATGTAGGCTATATGCCCTTAATGCGTGTTATAGTACCCGAATGTGGGTTATGTTCCCTTAATGTAGGTTACATGTCCCTAATGTGAATCACTTGTCCAAATGTATGTTACTTATTATGTGAGTTGCTTGCTCTTATAATGGGCTAAGATTAAAAAAAAAACCCCAATTACGGTTTAACGACTTAATGTTTAATTAATTGCTATTTACTCTGGTGAGATGATGAAGGCTGCCTGTTAGTGTCATCGATATCAGTGTTATAGTGTGGGCTTTACCTTGACTTGCAGAACTTGAGTGTAAAAATCTGGGTTTGTTGGCTTTTAAAAACTGAAGATGACTCATGGGAACTGATAAAATATTTCCCCTTCAAGAAATCCTGTATTTTATAAATGAGGTGTCGTTTGATAGCTGCGGTTCCCACCCTCTCCCCAGCACATAGGTGTAAAAAAATTCTTTCCTACAGGACAGGGCAGTTGTTGGGTAATTTAAATCCAGTCTCTTGACTTTTGCATGTGTAAAATAATATGGCACTGTCTAGGAAATACGTGCTCGAATGTCCTGGCTATAAAAGAATGAAGAAGTACCAATACATAGACTATAGTAAATCCCATTACATCGTTTAAAAATATTTTTTTTTCAATGAATGGTATTAGTTATATTTCTTGGATAAGCTTTTAACACGATTATTTCTGTTAACTATGATCAGAAATGTGAAATATACTCGAGCATTGTGCACAAATTGTCTTCGGCGATATGCGGTGTACTCAGGCGAGTACATCCTGGTATAAAGCAGTTGCTCATTCTGGAGGTGAATCTCAGTGCTTGGAGCATGGGAAGAGATCACATTTTATAAAGGGAAGAGAGAAAAAAAAAACCTCAGGTAAAAGGAGCCGAATCGTTGTGAATCTTTGACAAATTTATTGCCTTTTTTTAAACCCAGGTCTGCATTCAATAAAAATTTAAACAGAAGTTACATTTTTTTTAATGCTTTGAAATTCACTTCATCGCTAAAAACTTTAAAAAAATTCTTTCCAGTATTTTATGATTAGCTTCCCTTTTCTTCTAAGATACCATCGGCGCATAGTTGAACTCTGTTTTTTCCCAATCAGGAAATCTTGTTGGAGTATTTTTCCCCCGAACGTTTCCTTCCCTCATATTTTCTCACACACTTATCTCCCTGTTAATCCAGTAAAGCATCTACACCGGCCCAGTGGACCCCCGACTTCCTTTACATAATTGCCGATACACTGACTCAAGGCTTGGTGCTCGCGTTACGTCTCCCTACACGTGTATTCATGCGTACACTCGAGGTTACATCAGTAGCTGCAGGCATTTTTTTGTCGGGTAGATGTTCATTTTGTTTCCGCTTTATTGAGTTTAGTTGTACCTAAATCAGTAATTTTTTTGGAGAGGGGGGGGGGGGGGGGAAGAGAATGGGACATAATTTAGTCAAAATTGAAAACACCTTTAAAATAAATTAACATTTGAGTATATAGTAAAGTGTCACATTCCAATTGCTGTATCACATTTACTACTGGTGAATAAGAAAATAACGTCAAGCAATGTCATGTGTTATAGATTCACTTCAGCGCTCAGGACAAGTTTTCTTCACACATCTATTTTTAGTGTTGTGACCGTTGCTGCCACGAGGCACAGCGCTTGCATTCAATTTAAAAACCGTTTGGTACAGATGTATGTGATACATTGCTCACGAAACAAAATATTACACTAAATATGTTTATTTAGGATTATTCATCAGCATCTAACGAAATAAATAAAAAAATACTTTGCACACATTCTTTTTTTTTTAAAAATAAAATTGTGCATTTAAAAAATAAAAAATAAACACATTTGTTTTTCCTGTTTAAAAAAAAGTAAATTGCAATTTTTTTTCAATACATTTTTTTTATAGAACTCTGTCTCATACCACACCGACATGAACTTGACTTGTACACACCTCACTGTCTCATACCACACCGACATGAACTTGACTTGTACACACCTCACTGTCTCATACCACACCGACATGAACTTGACTTGTACACACCTCACTGTCTCATACCACACCGACATGAACTTGACTTGTACACACCTCACTGTCTCATACCACACCGACATGAACTTGACTTGTACACACCTCACTGTCTCATACCACACCGACATGAACTTGACTTGTACACACCTCATCACGATCCATGAGATTTTGTTTTTCTCTCTAGCTCCATCTATTTGTCTTCCACCCCGTGCCCCTCAACCTGCTTATTGCCGGGCTAACAAAATGTCAAGTCCCTCGCTCCCTAACCGATCATACTCTTCTCATTCGTTGCCGTTCTAGCATTTATTGGTTAATGCACAGTGAAACGGCTTTATCCATAACGTCGATATAAAACATAAAACAGCACCGATAAATTCGGCTGATTCTGCTTGTCATGTTTTGTGTACGCTGTGTTAATATCCTGACATTATTTGGTAGTAATGATGTTATTTTTAAATGAACTGTTATAAACGAAACGAAAGAAACCCGAATGTGTAAGCTTTATGCAGTTTATTCTAAGAAAGGAGGGGTGCTAGTTATTAATTGCTTTTTAATAGCGCTAACTTTGATATATATAACCTGTACATTAAAGCTTTAAATGTGGTACAATCTGACCAGTTTTGTGTAATCTGCGTGTGTTTCTTCAAGTAAGATCTAAAGTTAATTGCTTTATTAAAAAGAAACTACGGTTAAGCAAGTTTTAAAGTTAATCCTATTATTAAATTGAAACGAGGACCACCGTTGTGCCACGGGCCAGCTAGTGAATGAGGTTGTTAGCACAGGTTGTTAAGTTACATTGTTTGCTAGCATTAGTGGTAAAGGCCTGAAGCCAACCCATTCCATCGCCATAGCAGGATGTCAACGAATGGTCCAGATTTCTCAGTGTCCACTAGGCCAGGCAAGCTGTCCATTAGGTTTTCAAATCAGGGCGTATCACGTGGTATTTATTTTCCTCAAATCTGACTTTTTTTTTTGGAGTTGTCTATTTTAATGAGATGGGTTTCTAATTGAGTATGTTGTTAATATTTGATGAGAGATTTCTACCTTAATAACTTCTAACTTGTAGGAAAAAAATGAGGACCGATTGTAACAGAAATGAACATGACGAAAACAGTTTCAAATGTATTGATTTATTCGATATATAGGTTAATCTATAGATCTAGATTAGATCGTGTTGCAAGCAAGAAGTTCTTTATATAAAAAGAAAGCTAACGCCTGTATTCTAAAATCCAATATCCTTTGCATGACTTGGAACCTCGTTACAAGGATCTTATATATCAAATTAATGACGGTGTGTTGATATGACTCCCCATTGAATAGGTTATGTCTGTGAATGTGTTGGATACTTATGGCAGCTTCCAGCCTTTCTTGAGGTGATCACGTGTTTACATTGTACAGTATCTGGAAAGCCTGGGTGGGAGAAGAAAGGGAAAACAAGATAATTGCTACATTTACTTTTATCTCAGTATAGGTTGTCTCGCTTTTTATCTGCAATCTTTTTCATTTCTAGCAATTGAGACTTCAATAGAAAATCAGATTTGAGTAGAAAGCCAGGCTTCAGTAAGAATAGTAAACCACAGTAGACTCCTCGTTTCAAGGCTTCAACAACAAACGTCTTAAGAAAATTACCCTTGTCTACCTTTGTTTTGTTCTTGTGTAGCGTAAGAAAACAAATACTGTTGTGAAATAAGCTTTACATCTTTTTTCCAGAAATCATATGTTGTTTGATAATATATGAAAAACGAATATTAAAAAATATATCTAACATCTTTCATTCCTTTGTAATGGTTTAGTTGACATTTTGTCTTGCGTACACAACGAAGAAAACAAAAGAAAAAAATTAGTTTATCTTAACAAAAAAAAAAAAAAAAGAATAGCTGATTTTGTTTTTCATGTGACGTTTAAGACTAATTTTTTACTTCTCTCCCCCATCCCCTCCGTTCTTTTCCCCTTTAATTTATTTTCCAGCCTACTACTCACCCTGAACTTAACGCCTGTCTACAGGACATGTCATGCACATGACGTTAAAGAAATACCAGCGCGTGCTAGATCGGCATGATCTGCATTGTCTGTTGTTGCCAACTTAATGACTGGTTATAGAATCCACAGTTTGAATTTTTGATATTTATTCAATTTCAATTTATTCTATAACGGTAACAATAGTAGACACGGATGCATTTATTTCACATTGGCCGTTTTAAAATAAACAAAACAACGTAATAACAGCATTTTAAAAAGCAATTATGTGTTGTAATGATATGGCAGTAACATAGCACTAAAAATGTGGAATACCGAAATAATATTACATACTTATAATACAAAATGAGATAAAATAAGAATATAATAGATGAATGAGAAATGTTGCAATGAGTCAGTTAGGGAGGTCATTGAAATTTTACGATTGTCTCTTCTAAAAACGTATTAAATTCCCTATCAAAATGTAATGGCCTTGTGGAGGCTGGAACAGTGATCCATCCAGCTTGTATGTGTTGTGTTATTTGGTTATCTCACTGTCCACTATTCCACAGTGATCCAACTGCCGCGTTAGCTATTGGATGTCCGTGTCCACTCTGCCTCAGTGACCCAGCGGTTATGTGCATCCCACCCCGTCGTTTTGTCACGTTAACTCCCCCCCCTCTCCCTGGGAACCAAGCGGCAGGCAGGTGCCGTTCTCTCATCAGGACTAATTAAACACGTGTGAAGTAACGCTCTCGCGATTAGCCGTTAATTAGTTAAACGACTTAAGATACCTAAACGTTAGTTCCTGTCCAATCGATCAGCACGCTGCCAGTTGTAGCCAGTGAAAGATTTTCATTGCCTGAAATTGTAACGATTCCTCTAACTAAATAACATTAGTTTTTAGAGAGTTTTTTTTATGTACATAAGGTACACCCCCCACCTACCCCAGCGCGTGTGTCAATAAATACATGCCGTCTCTGATTGGGGAAGCTAAGTTTTGTACAATTGACCGCATGCACGGCATGTTCCCTGTGTTTATTTGTACTCACCTTTGTTGCCGCACGCCGCCTAGGGTTTGTGTGCAGGCTTGTGCACCATTTGTGCAGGCCTGTGCACCATTTGTGCGGGATGTCTGAGGAATAAATACAAGTGCCGGGAAATACAGGCGAGTGCAGGTACGCGATGTGACTCAACCCGTGCTAAAAGCTTGTCGAAATGTGCACACATCTGTCTCCCTAGATATATCGAATAGTGGGTTGGGTATTTCTGGTCGATGTGTAGCCCCACTAGGTGGAGGCTTTTGTGACTGGCTACTATATAGTTCCACTAAATAGAGGGTTTTATGTGACTGGCCAGTATGTAGCCCCACTAACTGGAGGCTTATGTGTGACTGGCCAGTATGTAGCCCCACTAACTGGAGGCTTATGTGTGACTGGCCAGTATGTAGCCCCACTAACTGGAGGCTTATGTGTGACAGGCCAGTATGTAGCCCCATTAACTGGAGGCTTATGTGTGACTGGCCAGTATGTAGCCCCACTAACTGGAGGCTTATGTGTGACTGGCCAGTATGTAGCCCCACTAACTGGAGGCTTATGTTTGACTGGCCAGTATGTAGCCCCACTAATTGAAGGCTTATGTGTGACTGGCCAGTATCTAGCCCCACTAACTGAAGGCTTATGTGTGACTGGCCAGTATCTAGCCCCACTAACTGAAGGCTTATGTGTGACTGGCCAGTATGTAGCCCCATTAACTGGAGGCTTATGTGTGACTGGCCAGTATGTAGCCCCACTAACTGGAGGCTTATATGTGACTGGCCAGTATGTAGCCCCATTAACTGGAGGCTTATGTGTGACTGGCCAGTATGTAGCCCCACTACCTCAAGGCTTATGTGTGACAGGCCAGTATGTAGCCCCACTAACTGGAGGCTTATGTGTGACTGGCCAGTATGTAGCCCCATTAACTGGAGGCTTATGTGTGACTGGCCAGTATGTAGCCCCACTACCTCAAGGCTTATGTGTGACAGGCCAGTATGTAGCCCCACTAACTGGAGGCTTATGTGTGACTGGCCAGTATGTAGCCCCACTAACTGAAGGCTTATGTGTGACTGGCCAGTATGTAGCCCCACTAACTGAAGGCTTATGTGTGACTGGCCAGTATGTAGCCCCACTAACTGAAGGCTTATGTGTGACTGGCCAGTATGTAGCCCCACTAATTGAAGGCTTATGTTTGACTGGCCAGTATGTAGCCCCACTAACTGAAGGCTTATGTGTGACTGGCCAGTATGTAGCCCCACTAACTGGAGGCTTATGTGTGACTGGCCAGTATGTAGCCCCACTAACTGGAGGCTTATGTGTGACTGGCCAGTATGTAGCCCTATTAACTGGAGGCTTATGTGTGACTGGCCAGTATGTAGCCCCACTAACTGGAGGCTATTGTGTGACTGGCCAGTATGTAGCCCCACTAATTGGAGGCTTATATGTGACTGGCCAGTATGTAGCCCCACTAACTGAAGGCTTATGTGTGACTGGCACATATGTAACCTCACTAGCTTAGATTTTATAAGTAGCATTTAACTAAATTTATCTGGAAAATTTGAATAATAAATCACCCTCATAAACAGGGTATTGGAGTCTAAGAAAATCCTAAGGCTAATTTAAAGTATTAATTAATTAATTAATTTTTTTACGTATTCGATCTTTTAATATCCTTTCCAAAATGTAGACAATTAGGGGCTCTTTTGATGGTTTTGTTGCAAACATGAGTTCATAGAGTATACCAAGAAAATCAACAGGATGGGATGACTCCGTTTTTTTGTTTGTTTGTATAAAAGCTTTTTCGGATTCAATTCAGCTCACATTTTATGTGAGTACAATCAACGGAGGTGATATACTAGAGCTATTTAAAGAACTGTAAGAAAGTTAAACAGTTAATCACCAAACTGTTATACCAAGACAGGATACTATTCTAGGTGTACTAGCGCTCCCGTCTTTACTAACGGATGTTCTCCATGAATACTAAACAGTTTAAAACAGCAGCGGTACTGTCCGGTGCACGGTTCGTTACGCGGTACCTGTTTTCTATCCTACCTCTGTATTGACAGCTGCTAATACGGTGGCTTCCTCAAAACTTTTATTTGATTACTGAACGTGCTTTTGAAATATGAAGGTTTTGAATACCTTATATTCAGTGGTTCTCTCCTTGTCTTTATATGTATGAGGCTGTTTGAAGCTTTTGATGATAACACGAAAACATAACGGGTAGGGGAATATTTCTCAGCGTACCCTTTTATTAACATAATTAAATTAACTACAGGATATAATTATTTACATATTAATATTAAAATATGGGAAAATTTGGCCTTATTTAATTATGTCTATAGCACGTAATCGATTAAAGATAAGACTAGTTATCCGCGTGTATTACGTGTTTAAGATATTTATCTTTATATATATTTAGAGAGGGTGGCGGAGGTATAAAACGGATGAGTCAAAAAGTATGACGTAATACACTAACGCCCCCTGACCCCTGGCTAACACACTTGTGAAATTCTCGTTAGATCGATTGCTGTTTGCCTGCTTATCACCCCCGTGTTGCAAGGTGTTTTTCTTATCCCGCTTGTACAATCTCCCGTTTGATGTTCTGATGGGGGACGGCGATGGGAGCTGAATATTGTGATGGGCCGGTGTTTAGCGCAGATGTCAGAGAGTGAGCCAAGTATAGCACTGGCATCTGTTGTCGACACTCGGGAAGGATCGGTTATGTATTAGATCAGATCGTAAACTGTATAAGAACTATCGCTTGTATGTTGTATTACACTCAGCAAGGATCGGTTATGTATTAGATCAGATCGTAAACTGTATAAGAACTATCGCTTGTATGTTGTATTACACTCAGCAAGGATCGGTTATGTATTAGATCAGATCGTTAGCTGTATGAGAACTATCGCGTGTATGTTGTATGTTGTATTACACTCAGCAAGGATCGGTTATGTATTAGATCAGATCGTAAACTGTATAAGAACTATCGCTTGTATTTTGTTTTACACTTATGAAGTATCGGTTCTGACTAGTATGCTGAAAACTATCGCTTACGTTAGCTAACATGAACATAAGTATTATAATTATTTACATTTACTATTTATAGTTACATAATATTAAATTGTTTTACACTTATGAAGCATCGGTTCTGACCAGTATATTGTAAACTATCGCTTAGGTTAGCTAACATGAACATAAGTATTATAATTATTTACATTTACTATTTATAGTTACATAATATTAAATTGTTTTACACTTATGAAGCATCGGTTCTGAAAACTATCGCTTAGGTTAGCTAACATGAACATAAGTATTATAATTATTTACATTTACTTTTTATAGTTACATAATATTAAATTGTAAATGTCAAGTGTTTCATAGTTTACTCAGGATCACGCGCGCCGGTGCACGCACACCCTTGCACACACCTACGCAGTTATCATATTTTTGTTTTTAAAACGAGTGTAGTCGAAGATAAGTGGCATGTTTCAGACAATCTCTAACATAATGTTTTACATTCTGTCTTACGCTATCTACCCCCCCCCCACCCTCTTGATAGAGGAACTCAGCCCATAAGAGTTCTCAGCATGATGACACCTGAGCCTGGACACGTCCCTCAAAAGAAATCAAAGAAATATGTTTGTCAGCTCCATTCTTTAAAACACTACTTATTTTTTGTTAACTTCAGCATTTTGCATAATAAGCTAACCATATGTCAAGAGTGGGGTCTGTCAGAAAAACATCCAATTTTGTGCATCGTTTTCAAGCTGAGCGCAGTGACGTAATTGACGCCAGAGGAGAGAAAAAAATCTTGGAAGAACTTGACAGACCTGTAGAGAAAACGGTTTTTAAATGAGAAAACTGTTTTGTTTTAAGAAGTTTTGCCCTTGAAAATGTGGCATGTGCGGAGAGAACTTTTATTGAATTTTGTTTTGTTTTTTGTTTTTGTTTTTTTACCTACGGTGAGGAAACGGGGGAGAGGAAAAAATCTCTTTAGTGTTACGTTTAAAGCATATGCAGGTCTGTGTTTGTGTAATGTAAGTTTGATCTATTGGTCAACTTTAAAGGTTGGTAAAGTTTGTGTGGGATGGAAAAAGATGGGTGTTTACAGTAACCAATGTTAAATCACATTCAAAGCTATGTTGATGTAAAAACATGTTCGACCTTTAGGTCATCTTATTAAGTTTGCTATGTTTATATCGGACGGGGAAAGATGTGTATTTACAGCAGATCAATTTTTTATCACATGCAGGTTGTATTTCATGTATTTCTTCCTTGATCTTATTGTCCACACATTATGTTAGCAAAGTTGGGTTTTTGGGGTGAGTAAAGGTGGGGCTAGTGTCTTGAAGTGATACTCTACAGAAAATGAGCCTTAAATCACGGGGTACTTTGTTAAAGTGAGAATGGTAGTTGCCTGTACTTGAGATCTATAAATCTTGCTTAGACAAACAGTGTCTGGTGGCGCCGGTATTATGACGTGTTTTAAGTCATCAACTTGAGACTCGCTGTTTGATACCCAGTGCGTTTTATGCCAGTAATTGTGTTTTCTAGCCTAACGCTTCATGGAGTGCTGGAAGTATATGGTGTCACCTGATGTTATAAAATATACGAGCCGACCCGCGGCATATCATACGCCGCTATTTAGTTGTTGTTTTTTCTACTTTTCAGTAATCCATAATTTGTGAATTCGACAGTACCAACGCTGCCACTGAAAATATTTCTTTAAAACACTATAAGTAGCTCGTTAAGGACGATAACCCCTCCTCCCCCCTCCCTCCGTTAAAGTAAACTCCACTTAGTTACCCCACCCTCCTACGTTTAAAATAGTTTCAAACTAAATTATCTGCCCCTAATAGTCGTCACTAAACCCGGCTCTGCTTGTAAACATTTAGCGTGAACCACAGCTCACCAGACCATGTAGGGAGCGCGCTTACAGCTTGTTTTTTAGCGTCTCCCAGAAGAGAATTATATATATATAGATAATAAATAAATATATAAATAAAATAAATCTTTTTTTAAATTATAAATTATATAAAATTTATAAAGTTCGTATATTTATAAACCTTTTCTGCATCTGACGTCGCCTATAAATATTGCGCTTCCCCTCCTGGCAAAAGTGGTCGTTGTAATCACAATTTTTTAGAAATTCTGTTCTGGTTTTGATGTTTTACGTTAATAATAATTGATTTGGTTTACTGCGCTATTCTAAGCCAATTCAAGAATTATTAAAATATGAGCTGCCTCATAAACAGTTTAATACCTAGGCCTACGATATATTCCATTCATTTATCAATCATACGGCTCACACAATACTTTGATTTTTCAACAATGTATGCTAAACGCCAGTAACAACAGCCATCGTTTTTGATTAGTTGATACCATCACACAACCCCCTTCAAAGTTCCGACTCACTATTTCCCCCCTCTCCGCGTCGATGGCTAGAATTGCTGCTTGAGTTTATCGTTAGTGTTTCCTACAAGAGATTACACGTCTACAATCTCTGAGTACGGTCTCGTGTTTTAATTATCATAAGATATCACGAGAGCTTACTCAATACTCCACAACCAAAAAAGTTGCCCTCTCCCCGCCTACGGGACGAGTTAGTGCTGTTTCCGCTGGTTAAACCCCACCTCGCGTCATCGTTGTGGTTTTTTTTCTCTCTCCCCTTGTGTATCCCGTGTGGGGCGGCGTACGGACTCGACTGTTGAGCTGGTCGGGGGTTGATGTAGAGGTTCAGCTGCTGTCCAGGTCGGTGCTTTGACATATTCAGCGTCTCGGCCCGCGATCCCCGCGCTGTTTTCCTAACATTCAGTCGTGTGGAGGGACGGATCACGTGGTTTCCGTCGTCCCATTGTTGCCGTCGGTGGATTTAATAGTTTTTTAGTGCCGTCAGTGGATTTAGTCGTTTTATAGTGCCGTCAGTGGATTTAGTCGTTTTACGATGTCGTGTGTGGATTTAGTCGTTTCACAAAGGCTGTTGTGTATTTAGTAGATTAACAGTGTCGGTAATGTGCAGTGATTATGGATTTGTATGGTAATGTATTAAGTCGTTTAAAAAGACTTTCAATATTTTTCAAGTCGTTTATCAGTGTCTTCGGTGGATTGAATAGTTTTCCAATATCGTATGTGGATTATGTCGTTGTACGATGCCGCCTGTAGCCTACTCTTAAAATGAATGTCTGTTAATAAAAGAATGCTTAGAATAAAATGCGAAACAACCATGTAGGCAAGTTAGAATACAGCTCGTATTGTGCTCTGTCGAGGCTCAATGAACCAGCCAGCGTGTTACGCGTGTCTAGCATTTAGTCCGTAAAATTAGCTTTAATCCTAGCATCAATCCTAATGTTAATCGATGTCATCTGTGTTCATGCGCCGGCTAATTTGAAATGTACATGGCAATCAAAAGAGAGTCCATCTTTTAAATAAAAATCCAACATGTGCAGACTTCCGGTGTCTGTGCTCATATGGGCGCTATTATAAACAAAGCTTTTCAAGCACAACTTCTGGTTCATAAGTCAGATGAGAGATGATGGCGTTAGGATCAAATGCTTATAGCTGAGAAACCGTGAACAGTGTAGATTTATCGCGTGCATTAATTTATGGTGTAGCATACGATGAATGCTTTTTAGTAAACTAGAAGCTTTAATTAGTTTAAAAATAATTACATTTAAATTACTTTTATTTCAAACAACACATGTTTTATTTAAAAAAAAAACAACGACAATTTTTTTTTTATAATAATTAGGCTAAAATGAGTTAGAGAAGCGATGAGAAATCTAGTTTAATGATAGCTCGTTCGTTTAAAATAGTCAACAATTGACTCACGCAGGCATGCCCCCTCCCTCAACCACCCCGGTGGCCGTACCAGAAATAATGGTCTGATTCCAACCTCTTTAATGCCGTCCACGGTGGCTGGCACGGGTCACTGGAGGGCGTTGGCAGGCTGGTCTAATTCAATTCACGTGCGTCCTGTAGATTGGAGTCTCCAGCCGTGCTACTGCCAATTTGTGGCCTAACCTTTGGGTAAATACCATGGAGATATGGGGGAAAAGGTATGGACTAGCTTTTAATAACACAGGCGGTGATTTAAGGAAGACGGGGGAACACGCTTGTCTGGACCTGTCGAGATCTACTTGCAGTGTTAAACGCAGTGTTTTTTGTCTGTGTGTGCGTTCAAACACGTAATGTAATTATCAAGTAAGTCTTTCTTATCAAAGCCAGCTTTTAAAAGCAAAATATAGGCAGTTACATTATCATTACAAATAATGTATGGATTTAATTCAGTGAAGTAATTACCTTCGTGCTTTATAGAATCGTACATTTACTTAGGATAAACTTTGTTTACGGTCAGTTGTTAGTTTTTACAGGACCACCCTCATCAGTATAAAAATAATTATATTCATTAAGGTAAAAGTAAAATAACATTTATTTAAAAAAAAAACGTATCAAGCAAAACTCAAAAGAGAGGCAACCGTTTTGATGGACGTGTTTTCTTAGACATTAAAAAAAAACTTAAAGGGTTCAGAAAAGCCTTTAGACCAGCTAGGACTTTGCACCCAGTGTGTGGCGGTGTTAACGAGATTAGTCTAGATGAATGAGCCAGGATGCTGCTCACGCTCGGCTGATTATAAACCCTCGTGCATAAACACACGCTTGTTCCACCTTGCTACTCACCTTCACGTGAACGTGTGACGTCTTCTTGTCTTCACCTTGCCATCCACGTGAGCGTGTTACGTATGGTAGACTTTACCTTGAACTTACTGTTACGTATTTCAATCTTCTCCTTCACTTTCACGTGAATCTATTGTGTATTCTAGTCTTCACTTCCATGTTAATTCTAGTCTTTACCTTGACCTTCACGTGAATCTATTACTTATTCTAGTATTCACCTTGACCTTCATGTGAATCTATTACGTATTCTAGTCTTTGCCTAGCGGCCAGTGACGTACCACTACCCCTAGTAAACACCACCATTTCCAATATGGTTTTTAGTCCCCATTTTGTTGGCTTAAGGAAAATGACGTTTCTTCTTGGTGCCTTCTCACCAGGTTACCCAGTAATCGATTGATCGTTTTGTGGACCACGTGATACGTGACGTTCATGTTGAATGCCTCACTCTAATTACTAAACTAACTTCACGCTGTTTCCACATACTAAAGAAGTGTAAAACTCAACAGTATTCGTCTGGTTAAGGTTAAACCTCTAACCTAATGTGTTTCAGACAAGTGGGTGCAGGAGTCTAGCTCTGTAATGTGGTTCATACGATCTCCCCAAAGTTTATTAGAATCCCATTTCGTGTTTGGGGAGGGGCAAGGATTTATCTCTCTTTGTCTTGAAGCTGAGATAACGCGATAGGTGTAGCAAGTGTTACGTACAACCATTGGCGCCAACAATCTATAGGAGTTTCTCGCACCTCCCTCCCTGCACATTGTCATTATGGAAGCTATGCCGGTGCTTATCGTCTGCCTGGTAATATAGTAAAGTTTAGATTATAAGCTGCCAGTGTATATCGTATGATATATGTGGTTTATCTTAATATATAAGTTCTGCCAGTAAATATAAAATATATCACGTGTTGTATCAAAATAAGCTTTGCCAAAATATAGCATATCTGCGACGTAATAATTAATTTTTGTAAAACATTCAAATACATTTTTCATTATAAATAGTCTTGCATTGAACATCCGAACCTGTGTTATGCTTTAAGTTAAGGTCTATTTTCCATCACGAATATTACACCGAAAGCTAGTGCTCTTTAAACATTACAGATAGTTATGGGAGCTGAGCGCTTAGTAATTCAATCTGTTGTTTTCGTGCGGTGGAGTCTTTAAAAAATAAATTGTATCGCGCCGTCTGCACATGTTATTCAACAAATTTATGACATTTATGAGCTGGTTTTCTTTTCTTACCTTGATGCTTCCTGTAACACGGCGATTATATTTTCCCACTTCTGTTAAGTCACCGTGTTCCCCGTGATTCTATAAACGTTGTGTTTTGTGCCGAGCTAAGGTAGATTCACATAAAAAATAGAACAATCCGGTTGCAGATTGGCAGTTGTGTAGGCCTTTATTTATTCTATAGATTCACAGACGTGTATTTGGGGATTTTATCTATTTCTAAAGAAAGTTCTTCTAAGTTCAATAATGTGTTTTATATATATATATATATATATATATATATATATATATATATATATATATATATATATATATATATATATATCCACTGTAGTAAGAACATGCAATACTGTGAACTAAACAGATAAGTACTGGTTCCACCATGGTTCCATGTGTGTTTATTCAATACGAACTGGCAAGTGGCTGCTGTTCTACTAGGTCCTCACGTTTTGCGTGAGCGGTGTTACGTGATAGCAAAAGGCACCGAAGAGCTCCAACATGTCTAAAGAGACATTCATCGCCACCAGCTTTTTCACATCCAACGATTGGCAGGAGACCAGAGTCCTGTCTGGCTCCGAAGCCGTCAATCTCCAGCGCTGCGGACGGACGGAGAGCTTACACAACCAGAACATTGCCGTGCAGGGTGCCAGTCCGGCCAGCGGGAACGGTCGCGCCAGTCTGACCAATGGACCGTTTGAGCTGTTCGGGGATCTCAACACCAATTTCTTCCCGAGCAGCCCTCTCCTCAATGCCGCCAGGCAGCGAATCCAGCAGTTTCATCAAAACTTTAAAGAATTTCAAAGTCAACCAAATATTAACTTTGGGGCCAATGGTTTTAATAAATTCCACAATTTCAGTTTCCCAGACTTTAACTCTATATTCCCAAATTTTCCGCCTCCACCGGATATAACTTTTGGAGGTTTTTTCCCGAAGAATTCCGATTTTTTCAACAGTATGACCAGTAGCCTGAACGCGAATTATCACCCTTTTGAATCAACATCACCCAATGGTTTCGCCTCCAACAACAACTCCATCAGCAACTCGTCTACCATCGAAGACAACCTAAGCTTCAGACAATCCTCCCACGACCTCGGGGAATCCCCCCAGCGGTGGGTCAAGTGGCCGAGTGATTCGGGTTTCATCCACAGCCCCCACCCGAGCCAGTCATCCACCGGTCGACACTCACCCGACTCCCAAGACCCCTCCTCCTCATCCTCCACCCCCTCCGCTACGGGAACAATGTCGTCCACATCGTCATCTTCAGTGCCATCCTTTACAGAGTGTGAGCTGCGTACAAAGACCCCACCCTTTCCCTCATCAATGGACCGCAAGTCTGAAAGGTAGGCCCCGTGTCTTTATGTTGCCTTAACACAACAAACCTGTCATCCATTTGGGTTCTACGGGAACCTGATCGGGTGTTTGAAACCGTTTGACTTGTAATTGTTTCAATAAATACATCGGGCAGGTACGTTAATGTAAGAACTACTAACTCAAGTGCACGACACTTTTTTTTTTGGTGTGAATCCCCCTACATAGAAAAGAAATAAAAATACCACCCCCACCCTAGCTAACCTACAGAGTTGTTAAATCCTTCAAAGCATGTGTGTAAATGTTTGTATCTAACACTCACGGTGTCCGTGCCTTTTGAAATACTTGAGATTTATTCCTACCTTAGCTAGGAGTAGCCGAGATGAAAAGTGTGTGTCTCGCCTTGGTTTCATCGCCGCTACGGTAGGTCAGACGGATGTACGGCCATACCTCCAGCGTTTATCTGCCTGGTCCTCTGGCGTATATACCTGGATGGGTTGATTATTTCCCCATCGAGGGTTTTTTCTTTTCTTTGATCGTGTCTTCACTTGTCTAGACTGTGGCGATCTTGCACGGTTTACCTTTCAACACCTTCCTGATATTGGCCTTTAGGCGCCTGATGTGGTGTCAGGTGACACGTAGATACAAACTTGCCAGAGTTTAAGTATATGCCACTCTGGGTCATGCTTTATAACACATGTATTTAAAGCTCAAATCATTCTCGTACTAGATAATAAAGATAAATACATGTAATATTGTTTCTTGCAATCAATTTGAATATATATATATATATATATATCTATCTATCTATCTATATATATATATATATATATATATATATATATGATGAACCATGTAAAGCAGTATTACTATAAGCTTGCTAATGAAGTTCAAAATAAGATAAACCCCATTAACGAGTTTGACATTACTTTTAAAAAATCTGATTAAAAAGTGACTTGATACCTAAAAAAAGAAGAAAAAAAAGACGAAAAAAAAATCCCCCAATCATTTTTCCAAAACACTTTTGACCTATTTTGCTGATTAAAAATAAACGTAAGTCACGTAGAAAATGGGAACAGTGGGGTGCACGAGGGCAGAATCCTGACAATCCACACGGAGAATTCAAACCTTGCTTGTGGGATAACGCGCCGTAACGGGCCGATGTTCCGCCTTTGTTATCTCTGATGTTACTCACGTGCTGCAGCCGCCCGTGAGCGATGGGAAAGTTGGTGAAGTCCTGCATTGTCTGCTCACCGACCCCCTGTTTGTTTATTACGATGATTACATAACCCAGAAACGTGTTTAATAGTGTCACACGAGCCGTAACTCGGCCCACTATTTCTCTCTCTGGCATATACCTTCATACCCATACTGTACGTGTGTGTGTGTGTGTGTGTGTCGTATGCCCTTCATACCCATACCCTGTACATGTGTGTGTGTGTGTGTGTGTGTGTGTGTGTGTGTGTGTGTGTCGAATGCTGCTTTGTTTGTTGGTTCAGTTTTCTGTCTGCATCCTGGGTTAATCGACGAAAGACGGAGACATTGTTCATACAAAAAGTCAAAGGATTGTTGCATTATCTGATTATATTTTAGGGCTGTTGTTCGGTAATAGGGATGGTATTTTAAACTCTGATTAAAATATGTGTTAAAGTTACGGTTGATCTTTGGGAATAGGGATAATATTTTAAACAGTAACTGACATTTTCGCTACATTAGCATCTTTTTATGGCTACCAGTTATATGTCTGTGTCGTTTTCCTTTTATAAGAGCAAGAGCTGTTTTTAAAAAAAATATTTAGTATAAAAATACACACACAAATAAAGGGAAACTGGGTTTAAACTGATATCGTGATACGTTTTCTGTGCGGCTTTTGTAAAGGAGTGAAACAAGTAGCCAACAGAGGCGGCCAATTATAAGAGAGATGAAGCAAAGCCCGTTCCCTGTGTGGGAGATATTTAAAACCGGAACCACTTAAGCACTGATAAGATCCAGGCTGTGTTGATGACAGCTTGGCACTTGAAGTGACAAGGTCAGCCGTTGAAGTAGACCATCAGATGCCCTACATATTGACATGGGAAACTCAATTCCATCTATTTTTGGACATATTTATTTTTGTTGAGAGATTTTTCGGCTATAGTCTATCTTTATTTTTAGACGAAATGATTTTTTGTGGAGAAAAATCGACTTTTTTAACTTTACAATCTGCAGTACAGCAATTTTACACAGAGTACTCTAAGAACCCGGCGTATTATTTTAAAATAGATTTAATTTATTTCCTGTCGCTTTCCTGTTGCCTTCCTGTTCTCTTACACAATCTGATAGCCTGGACCAGTCTCCCAACACGTGAACAAAGCGTCCTTTACCGAATGGGCGTAAACACCATTAACCCGTGCTGATAACAGAGAAACACAGGTAACGTTGTTACTCGCGGGGGATGCGCTGCTCACTCGGTCCCTTACGTTCCCTGCTATGTTCCTTGGTCAAGTTTTGTAGTCAGAAATTCTATTGCAATTCTTTTAACACCCCGACTGCACGACATAATCTTGGAGATTCTGGTTAGATGGACAACAGCAGTAATTAGATGCAAACAAACAAACAAAACACAATTGTATAGACTAATTAAATTCACAATTTTTATAGACTAATTGAATTCAAGATGAAATGCGGTTTTTTTTTCATTTTATTTTTGTGAAAACGTGTTTTGAACTGACAAGCGCACATAATTGCTATTGTTAATCGTGAAACTCTATTATGTTTTAATTAGTTCTTTTAATGAAAGTTTTTATTTTAAATTTTGCATTTTGCAATTTCACGAAATTTTTATTTAAAAAAAATATCTTCTATTTCTTTTCAATTTAAACTGTGGCGTGTTTTAAACAGAATTTGTGTAAATTAGAATTTTGCCTCTAAATTAAAATAAACTCTCTCTCTCTCTCCCTCTCCCCCCCCCCCTCTCTCTCTCTCTCATAAATAACAGGCATCCTTTTGAGGTTGTTAACTTTTAAACTAAACTTTTTGACTAGAACATCGAGATCCGATACTTTAATAAAAGTCCAATTGTTTGGTACTATTTAAAATGGTGCATTAATCTAATTGAAAAAAAAAACGCATTCCATTAACAGATTGAAACAATCTGAAATCTTTTTCCTTTTCTTCTTTTACCTTTATCATTTGATTGAGTAAACAACCGTAATAATGTTAATACAATCTTACTTAGCTTGCTAAGAAGTTCATTGCTCTTTCCAAACCATAGCGCTACTTATGTGTTGTTTTTTGCTTACTTGTTACTGCAAGTGCCAATAATTCATGAGTAAACCTGTTTTTATCAGATAATTGATGTCTTGTTTTCTTTCCTAACTCATCATGCAGATCTCTTAGGCGAAAACAAATATTGTTTTACTGTGTTAATGTGCGGCTTCTGCTGTGGGAAAACAAACACTTTGTTTAAATATGTCTTAGTTTGCTGGTCACATAGGTGCATGCTGTTTTTTAAAACATATTGCACACGATGCTTGTTATCGCAATTTATCCTTAAACTTGATGAGAATCAGAATAAATAACGATTGTTACATGTTTTTCTCCATTCAAGCCTAAAAAAGTGAGTTGCATATTAATGACAAAGTCTAGAAACTAATGATCCATGTAATCCCCGATCTTCCTTTGAAGTTGATGCTGTAATGGCTAGGCCTAGAAAACTGATGCTTCTGTATAATCTAGCCTTAAAGCCAGAGGTGTAATGACTAAGCCTAGCAACGAATGCTACATGTGATCCCACAAAACCGCCTGGATCTCCCACCCACCCTCTTATCTCTTGTGTAGCAGGCGAATCTCCCCCCGTTTGTCCTGGGGTATCTGATGCGTGTCGTTAACACCTACCTAGCTGGATTATACCTGGGAAATCTCCCCCAGCCAGAACGTGCCTAATTTTCTCGCACTTGGCAAGATTGAATGACGTTAGCAGCAACAACCTCTTTCTGTCTATTCCTCTCTAGATCGTATTGTCTTTAGAAGAAAAAAAAAACACACAGGAAAACAAAAGGAAATTACTCACCGCAGCATCGCATGATGTACGCTGCAGTTGTTGCAACTAGCTGCTGGGAACTTGAGATTATTTATCTCTTTCTTACCGCTACGTTTTTTTTTAATTTGTTTTGGTTAGAGCGGGATCAATTGCGAGCAATTAATTATTGTTGCGCCATAACTGATGGTGTGCTTGTCTGTTATGTTACATCAAGGATATGTTATCTTTGAGAAACAATTAGAAGCCTGGCTGGTACTGCTTTGTGTAGGACTGGTTCGGTGAATATTTTCTCACGTACTGTACAAGTGCTGGCAAAGCTAGAGGCAGCTTTAAAAAACCAAAAAAAAAAAAAAAAAAAAAAAAAAAAAAAAAAAAAAAAAAACTGATTGCTCATCTACATTCTAATTTATTCCATTTTACTGGAGCTTTTTGTGATGACTTGCAAGCATGTTTTTTCTTAGGTTTTTTTTTTTTTTTGCACCTCAGCATTTAAAAAAAAAACTCTTTTAAATACAAAAGACAGGAAGTCTTCCATTTTTTGTATTCTGGAGTATTGAATAAAGATGTGTGAGTTTTTTTTTAAAGCAAGATAAAAAGTTGTGTCCATTTTTGGAGTAATCCTAACCTGCAGCGGTAACTTCAGCATGGCTGCAGGGCGTATCACGGTACCCCGTGTTTTCATCAGAGGGAGAAAGGTTTTAAGGTAAACACCCGGGTAATTGGCGTCTCCACGTCCACGGCTTTCTCTTCACCATCTGTAATTACCTGACTGTCTTGCCTCGGATCCACACTCTGGCATGTACTGACACTGCGTCTGTCAGTTCTTGTCTCTATTGTGTCACTTTGTGAGGAGGGGAAGAAGAAAAAAATGATAGGGCGAGAGGGATGAGAAACAGCCTGCCTCGTCGCCTCTTCATCGCTTGGTTAACCCCGGGCTATCCATCATCGTGGATTCTTCCGGCTTGGATAATTTACATGCAGCGAAATGTGCTTCGCTAACTCCAGTTTTAAATTATACTTTGGCTTAGTTGCGTCACGTTTTTTTGTGTTTTGTTTTAAATACATTAATTTTTTTTACTTTAAACTGATAAAAAATAAACTGATGGATTGCACAAAGGAAATATAAAGCACAAAAACGCATTGTTTTTTTTTTAATGAAAAAAAAAATGACATGAAAAAGAAATTGTATTTAAAAATAATAAAAATAAAGTAACTTTAAACCAATGAGGTAAAATGGAATCGGGAAAAAAAAACAACAGGAAACCCACAAAAATAAGTTTAATGATATTTTCTGTGCATTACATTACGATAAGATTTTCGTTTTGTTTTATGACCTGTCCACGCACGCCAACATACCTGTATATGTATATATATATATATATATATATATATATATATATATATATATTCTTATCTCTTAGTTTTATATCTTTGTTTACTTCAAAAGTTTAGCTCGTTTCTTTCGTTAGATTTAACAAAAAACTCGTCAGTTCTCATATTAATTTTCGCTAATACTCAACTGTCCTAACATTTACCAACTCCCTTTTCCAACCCATTATCTGCCTATATCGCACGTTTTTTCTCCATTAGAACATCTGTAGTCCATCAGCTCTATCAATACTTCTCTCCCCAGTCACAGCCCACCCATATCCCTTTGTTCTCCCCATCTCCCTAATCACACCACATTCCCCACCAACACGCTCAGACCATTCCTATCACTAGTTGTGCTTTTTGTCTTATCGATAATTTAATACCTTTCTCCCCCCCCCCCCTAATCCACCCCTAACTATCCGCTCACCCTCCTGCTATTGAATCTCTTTGAGCTGCACCCCGCCCGCGAGAGCGCGACTCACGTGCATGGTTAATATCCTCTCTGTCTAGCAGCTTACACCTACAGGCAACTGTCAGTTGAGTCGTAGATAATTGAATTCCTCACTCGCCTGCTTGTGTCACTGTCCAATCCTGGCTCTTGTATACTAACAGTATTATACGCAACGCCGGAGTATATATGCATTATATTATATGCGTTGTGTGTATATATATATATATGCCTATATATCCGAATTTATGTTTAAAAAACTATATAATTAATGTTTTAATCATAATTTTAACTATGTTCTTTAAATTTGTTTGTAAAAAATATTTTACTGACAGACTTACGTTTTCCTGAAGTAATTAATAGAAGGTGGCTGGTTTTAATTTTAACACAATTTTTCAAGTGGTTTTCAAAAATAACTAATTGGGAATGTTTTATTAAGAGAGAAAAAAAATGATTAATTTATTTCTACGCCTTTGATGTCTCCTATAACTTTTCAAAGATGCACTCAGTCTTTTTTGGCGGCACGGATTATTTCCCCTACTATTTTTTACTGTAATTTATTGTGGGGAAAAAAGTAGGGAGCTTGCTAAGCGCTTTATAATTATTGAATCCATCAACCAAATAGCAGGTTATTCTGACTCAGGCAGTTGCAACGTTATAATCTCAGGCAAAAAACTTGTTTGATCTTTTACCATAAAAAAACTTAGCAAATTCAATAATTTCGGACAAAATAAACTAGCGACAGATTTACAAGATGTTGGCACGCAATATTCTATGATAGCTTCATGCTAATGAAACGACAAAAAACAACTCAGACTTCTGAGCTATTTTTTTATGTAAATGTGCATGTATGCGCGTGTATACAGATAAGAATATATACATAGACATATATAACACATCTACACTGAAATCTGTATATTATGTGCATATATAATCACTCATCTAGATATTTACATTACATATATATATATATATATATATATATATATATATATATATATATATATATATATATATATATATATATATATATATATATATATATATATATTTATATATATATATATATATATATATATATATATATATATACACGCACACATATGTACATGAGTATACCGTATGTGCTGGCATCACGCTATATACACCCCAGCTGTGGTACCTGCCGTAAAAAGCCGCCAAGTTTTGCAATTACTCCCGTTCATTACCCGGACTGATGTTTTATTAATTAGGAGCATGTCACCGTTCTCGCTGTGTTCCCCGCTCACCCTGGGTGGCGCTGACGGTTATCGGGTTGACTTGTGTCACCGGCCGCCCCCACCTCCACGGTAGGTAAATGGTCGGGACAGGGAGGCGGCTCATTAAGGCTCATGACTTGTTTACAGCGCCGGTGCCTGCTGATGCAGGAGCCGTATCTGCACATCTGCAGACGCGAGGTACACGCCTTTATCTGCATGTTTTATGCTCGTGAATAGACTAGGGCATCAATGTTATCACATATACGTTCTGTTTTGTTTGGATTGATTCCGTTTTAAAATTTTGGTATGGTAAAGAAAGTAGAGAGTCAAATAAAACAGGCGTAGCGGGGTGGGGGTGGGGCATACGTCCCCGGGCGCCGACTTTAGGGGGAGCCAAAATGGGTTGGAAAAATAAATTGAAAGGTTGAGTGGGGGTGCAAATCGAAAGTTTGTCCCCGGGCGCCGGGAAGGGTCGCTACGCCTCTGAAATAAAGGTTACATTTCTTAAACATCAACATCACCATTCACGTCGTAATTAATCTTTTAAAATTTAAATTTGAACAGCGTAATGTACTTCTGAGATCAAAGCAGAGGATCAAAGCAGTGATTCTTTAACATTAAAGTTAACAATCCCTTATTCCCTCTTGATTATTCTAATTCTAATTTATCAGCCTACGTTGTGCTATTTGAAGATTTATATTCAATGTGGTTTACAATCTTTAATAATAATAAATATATTTCTTATATATTTTTTCAATTTCCAAAGCATGTGTTATAGTAAAAAAACAGGATTCGAATAAAAAATGTAATATAAATTGAAAACTTAAAAGTAAATAAATTAACTCCCTCTGGACTTCAAACTAACCCGCGAGTTTTTTGTATGGAAAGGGGAGGTGAGGGGGACTATTTCAGGGTAATGACATGCAGGTTACCCTCAGGTCGATAGAATTCAAGTTTTACCTGGCAGAGTGCTTCAACCTGGTTCACACGGACCAGGTAAAAAAAATAGTTTGATAGGCCGGCTTTACAGGAGGGAAAGAAATGTGCGCATCCAGATAAGCAAATCTCTCAATCACTGGGATCTCTGAGCGACCCAAAACGTGTTCCCCTCGACGCATTGTAATATTTCCTCATTTATTTTCACGTGGATTCTGCTTATACTAGGTAAAAAAAAATATCTCAAGAGTTTTTAAATAAATGTATTTGATCTCATTATAAAGATAAAAGGGGAAAAAATGTGTAGGTAGCTGTGGTGTGGGAGGGGGGGGGGGGAGATGCGGTATCAGTGATGACGCATAATGAAGTGCTGCTCACCGGAAGGAGGCAGTCTGATATTACAGTCAGACATAGATGCACTTGGTGAGTACAGATCGGGTTGGGTTAATTGCGGTTTTTTGGTGGGTAAGGTAGTCGAGATCTGCTGTAGCGATGTGAGAGTTGTGTCAGACTAGTAGGTACTGCTGTCATATACGGGGCGTACGTGGTTGTAGGCATTGGCAGGTGTACGGAGAGATATCGGTGGGAATACAGGATGTTCGTGGTTATACGATGCAGATAATTTAAAGTGTACAGGTGTGTGTGAGTGTGTACGGCACGGGGGTACACGGTCGTGAGTGTGATGGGTTAACATACACATGTACACGATGGTATAGTATTAGTATTATACATCGGAGTACACGTAACGATAGACAGCTTTACATTGGTCACTTATGAAGTGTTCACAGCTTACGGTTCAAGACTTGGTCAGACTCCTTTCTTTACTTTTGTGTTTCCGAAAAAAAAAACTTCTTTGAAGCCAACGTGGTATAAGTTATAATTTTATAACTTATACCACGGCTTGCGTGGAAATGTGGCGAGGTTACTTAGTTTGTCTGGGGTACAGACGCTCAACTGTAATACACTAAACCTTTATAACATTCAAGACAGCGTGTGTGACTTGTATAACATGTGAGGAATATTTTATAGCCAGATGCTAGCAATCAGGCAGAGAAGTTTTTGTAGCCCCACACTATTAGATTAATTTAAATTGTCTTTTTCATATTTTTTTGACTTTGCAAGCGTGGTTGATTAGATGCCATTGTGCTTTTAGTTAGAACACTATAGTCATAGATACATAGATAGGGGCACAGTGCTTGACACATAGTAGAATGAACAGGATATTTAGTAAACTAAAGTCGTTTTCAATTTACTCACGACGCTGTAGTCTCGCAAAGATTTCACTACATTACCTGGTGATAAAAATCTATGTCAAATTAGAAGAAATCCCAGGTGTGGCAAATAGATGGCACCATACCTCGTATTCCAGCACCCGTGTAGTACATTAGGTAAGATGGGTGTCAGGGGCAGGGGGTAAACCGTGAGGTGTGGCTGTAATGGATGCATGCTCTGCCGAGGTGTAACGGTGATGTGGTGATGGCTGAGTAGATAGTGTGGGGTGTTGTAGTTGATCTATGGGGCGATAGGCCGTATATAGTGGGGAGTGTTGTAGTTGGTCTATGGGACGATCGGCCGTATATAGTGGGGAGTGTTGTAGTTGGTCTATGGGGCGATAAGCCATATATAGTGTGGAGTGTTGTGGTTTGGTCTATGGGACGTTAGGCCGTATATAGTGGGGAGTGTTGTGGTTGATCTAAGGGGAGATAACCCTTGATGTTGTGGGAGTCTAGACTCACCGCTTGTCTTTAGGTTCAAATTGTCGGCAACGGGGAACGAAAATTCTCTTTGACACTGAACGTGAGTACTGCCGGTGCTTTGAGGTGTCACAACACGTGCTGGCATTATTGTTTATATTGCCTTTACCTTTTCTCATCTGTAGGCATTAGCTTAATGCATTTTCTCTCCCCCACCCTCCTCCCACACGTTTATATACCAACACTTCTGATCACGTGTCTTCGCTTGTTACGGGTTAAACTAGTTACGGGCTAGTAACAAGAAACACATGGGGTTTTCTTTTTTACTCTGGCTTGTTTGTTGGAAGATACTGGCTATCTGTGCTTGAACCAGGCTGGTTATTTACTCAATGCTGCTTACACAAATAAGGTGTGAGTGCACAGGCTAATGATGGTGGGGGGTATGTGATAACACAAACTCGCTATACCCCCATACACACCTACCCCGCCACTACATAATCGACCTCGTCGCCACAGACCCATACTCAGACTACAAACACCCCCATACCGCCTCCACACATTCCTACCCACCTCTACAAAGAAACCCCCGACCCCCTACAGTTATCATTTACCACCATTAACAATATGTATTAACCGTCTCTTAATTAAACTGACGAAAGAGAAAAGACATGGGCAGACTTCTTACAAAGTAAATCCTTCTTGACAAAATACCATGTAATTCTAATGTAGTCTTCTCGCTATAAATAATTCTGTGTCTAATTATATTTATTTTGACTGGAGCAGCTTATATTTTTAAAGATGTAAACAAGAAGCGAACTTGTATACCTCGTGTTTATTTTAATATCAAAATTAAAATAAACTAATATTTACTGTAGATAAAAGTCAGGCTAATGATGACAGACACCAGAGAGCTATTTTAGCTGGAGATAAGAGCAACACAGTGGACCTCACTTGTTGTGTCTGTCTTGTGGCAGTCTTCACTCCCATCTCGGTAAAACCCTGATAGTTCACAAACTATCTTCTACTTTTAAATGAAAAAATAAAAAATAAAAACTTACTAGCTGGTGTCGAATGGTTTATAAGTTGGTGTAATTTTTAAAAGTTAAGGCAACAATACTACTCTTATATTTTGAGCCTTGTAGTTTATCTGAAAGCTATGCGTTGTGAACTTGTTGTATGATGACATCTTTAAATAGTTTTTTTTTCAACTTTATTTTTAGATCGTTTTTGGTTTATTTTAGACCGTAAGTTAAATCATGATTACTTAGCAAATAGCAGGTATCGTAGACTCGTACACATCTAGCCTTATTACCTTATGTGTTGGTCTACACTGGTATCTACATTATGTCGATACTCTGCAGCACAATGACAAAGATCTTCGACCCTAAAGACGATAATTGCAGAGCTCTAAGAGCCTCGTGTGCTATATATGATCAGCCTGGTTCTGTGCATCAGACTGATACCCACTGCAACACAAACAGAAGGTATCGTTGGCCCAACAGACTGAGACCCACTGCAACACAAACAGAAGGTATAGTTGGCCCAACAGACTGAGACCCACTGCAACACAAACAGTAGGTATAGTTGGCCCAACAGACTGAGACCCACTGCAACACAAACAGTAGGTATAGTTGGCCCAACAGACTGAGACCCACTGCAACACAAACAGTAGGTATAGTTGGCCCAACAGACTGAGACCCACTGCAACACAAACAGTAGGTATAGTTGGCCCAACAGACTGAGACCCACTGCAACACAAACAGTAGGTATAGTTGGCCCAACAGACTGAGACCCACTGCAACACAAACAGTAGGTATAGTTGGCCCAACAGACTGAGACCCACTGCAACACAAACAGAAGGTATAGTTGGCCCAACAGACTGAGACCCACTGCAACACAAACAGAAGGTATCGTTGGCCCAACAGACTGAGACCCACTGCAACACAAACAGAAGGTATAGTTGGCCCAACAGACTGAGACCCACTGCAACACAAACAGTAGGTATAGTTGGCCCAACAGACTGAGACCCACTGCAACACAAACAGAAGGTATCGTTGGCCCAACAGACTGAGACCCACTGCAACACAAACAGAAGGTATAGTTGAACCAACAGACTGAGACCCACTGCAACACAAACAGAAGGTATAGTTGACCCAACAGACTGAGACCCACTGCAACACAAACAGAAGGTATAGTTGACCCAACAGACTGAGACCCACTGCAACACAAACAGAAGGTATCGTTGACCCAACAGACTGAGACCCACTGCAACACAAACAGAAGGTATAGTTGACCCAACAGACTGAGACCCACTGCAACACAAACAGAAGGTATCGTTGACCCAACAGACTGAGACCCACTGCAACACAAACAGAAGGTATAGTTGACCCAACAGACTGAGACCCACTGCAACACAAACAGAAGGTATCGTTGACCCAACAGACTGAGACCCACTGCAACACAAACAGAAGGGGTCGTTGGCCCAACAGACTGAGACCCACTACAACACAAACAGAAGGTATCGTTGACGCCAGCAGCTGCATAAACCTTATCACCAGAGGCCTCGTGTCTCATGAAGGGGCAGCCAACTGAATGGACCCTTTGTGTTCCCCGGAGACCAAATAAGAAACTCAGGACATATAAGTGTCAGATTAGACTGGCCAACAATTTGTGTTCTGTTGAGCTATGTTTGCCTTGGTTATGAGGGTTTTGTTTTTTTTCTCTCTAACGTTCCATATGTGTTCAACAGATAGAAACCTGTTCCTGTAGTCGCAAATAAACATACAAGATTTCAATAGAAGCTTTTGTTGACTAACACTTAAGAAGTTTTTTTATTTACTTACAGAAATAGATGACGAAGAGATGTTACAACTAGTGATATGATAATGTTTACTTTTATAGAAATAGAACTAATTGGGATATAACTTATAGAGTATCTACCCAAATCCAAGCACATACATAAAATTTAGATAGAATGTTCACATAGATTCCAATCTAGTTATATAACTGTATAAATATATGCACATACATTTTATTTATATATAATATATATATTATATATATATATATATATATTATATATATATATATATATATATATATATATATATATATATATATATATATATATATATATATATATATATAATACATCCACATATACACACATAGCGCATATGCAACTACACATATGTTGCCACACTGAACTAAGCTTCAAAAAACTGAATGTCCAAACAACGACATCCACTGTGATACACCGAGAGCTTGATGGCATCCACTCAGCTAAGTTTACAAGAGCTGCCGTACAGGGGCTAAATCCCCTCCTGACATCTTGATACATTTACCTTCTGTCTTCTACCCCGGCTCTCTGATTCATTCAATTAGGAGAACCAATTCCCCCGGATCAGATATTTATTAGTTTAAGTAGCTGACGGCTGCTATCTGTACAGGAGATATCTGCATCCCTCCTCTTCTGTTATATACTCGTTACTATGGTGATAGTTTTTCTCTCTCTGAGTTTGTGTAGATAACGGTGTCACGATTCTCACGTCAACTGGGGCTGTCTGGCTTTTATGTGAAGTAGTATGTCTTAAGTCGGGGTTAGGATTAGCAAGGTGGTAATGAGGCGGTTTGTATACGTGCAACTGCGGTGGGTGTTTGGGGGTAGAACGTAATACGCGTTGTGAAGAAAATATATTGATATGTTAAGTTCTTGTCCCCTACATTTAAATGGGCTTAAATATAACTGAAACGTCGCTTTAAAACAAAGACAGACTGGCTGGTACTACACATGGGCATTAATATTTACTGCTATTACACTTTACCTGGGAATTGTGCTGTACCTGGACAGTATGCTGTACCTGTGAAGACAGTATGCTGTACCTGTGAATTATGCTGTATTTGGACATAATGCTGTACCTGTGAATTATGCTGTATTTGGACATTAAACGGTACCTGAGCATTATGCTGTACCTGGACATAATGCTGTACCCGTGAATTATGCTGTATTTGGACATTAAACTGTACCTGGGCATTACGCCTAAACTGTGCATCACCCTTGAACTGTGCATTATGTAAATGCTCTAAGTGGGCTTGTACATGTGCATGAAACAAATCCAGGAAGTGTCAGTCATCTCTTGACATAGCACTGACACGAAGCTCCACCAATTTGAACAGGCTAGCTAGGCCAAGCGGATGTCGTGTTCTAAAACATGGCTCCTGGTTATTAAAAGGGACCTTCGTGTCATCCTATGGCTTAACATAATGAAGTAAATAACATGCTTCTTGACATCACACCTTAGAGTAAAACCCTAGGGCGTTGTTTTCTCTGTTTAGGTTATAGAAATCAACAACATACAACATGAAATGTGCATATATATTTATGGGTTAACGTTCTCTTAATTTGGCTTTCTAATTTACTTAAACGTTATAAATACGGTTTGTGTGTTAGTAATATTTGTTAGTAATATAAAACCTTGATAAGAGAAAAAACGACTTGGAAATTGTAGTGTTTATTACACCCTTATATCTCTTACTTTCTAATACACACTTATACCATTACATTTATTGCATAGATGAAAAATAGGTAAATACTAAAAAAAAACGACACAAAAAAGCGGATTTATATAAAAAACAAAATGTCAAAAACTCTCTTTAATGTAGATGTTCTCAGTATTTTTGCCAATAGTAGCTTATAGATCTATTCAAGATGATAACCTGTATATTGCGAACATAGGAATATATCTTATACCATTTCGCCTATCTTGTTTTTTAAGTGTTAGTTTTATGCTACATGTAGATTAATACCTCAGATCATTAAAAACAGTTTTCGACATTTAAAAACATGAATATCTCTGAGTCCATAACACCGAGATAGAACTCAAATACCCACGCTAAGTTCAGATCTAGCTGGATTATCAGAGAAAAAATAACTTGTTTACACGGAGGAGATAACCAATTAAACGTAGCTCACCTGGATTTAACCCCCCCCCCCCCTCCCCCCCCCCCCCTTCGCCCTTTCTGTATCGACCCCCTCCCTCACACTCTGTATTAGCCCACCCCCTGTATCTCCCCTGCCCCTGTATGTCAAATGGTGGTGCTATTATTCCTAATCTCATCTTTCATGCCAGCCATGTCCTGACGTTGAGATACTAGTGCCACTCTATAGATATATATATATGGACGTCTACCATATCCTATCGGCATTGCAGGACTTACTGCATGGTACTGCTACTTACATCTATTGCTATTTTGGGTTAGCGGTTATAGTATATGAGGATTGCTTTTACTAATTTTCCTTCATCACTAAAATAAACGGACCGACTTCGTTTTAAATATACGTCTTTTTTTCCACCCTTGCTTCATTTACTCCACACTGTGTCAAGGTTATGAACGTATTGAAAACATGTTCAGTTCGCGAAGTCTGAATACATTTAAAGTGTCACTTTTCACTTTTCATACTTTTCCCCCCTTTCTTTGCAGTAATAGACAGCAGATGTTTACCGTTCGCTTTACAACACATGATTGGTATTGAACCAAGAATCATTTTATTTTTAAAAAAAATTAGCCCGTCTTTAAACATTTAAACTTATTTTTTTAAACAACGAACACATTTTCTGTCTAACCTAGGCTGGAATGTTAAGTGTCACTGCCTTGTCTAAAGGTGTCTGATAACACTAAGTTGCTGTAGTTGAAGGAAAGTTGTCTAGACAGTTAAAGACGTGGCAACACCGCGAGATGGCAGTACAGACAGTTTCACTAAGACATGGGACAGCAGCTGTTTTTGTTTCAGCACTAGATAATCTCCTACTCCTGTACTGCAGCCAGTTAGGCGCTTGACTAGTCGTATAGAAATATGTAATCGGTAGCAACACTTTGACTAGTACCACTATGACTAGCTGTACTGAAACAAGAAACCAGTAGTACCACTATGACTAGCTGTACTGAAACATGTAACCAGTAGTACCACTATGTCTAGCTGTACTAAAACATGTAACCAGTAGTACCATTATGACTAGCTGTACTGAAACATGTAATCAGTAGTACCACCATGACTAGCTGTACTGAAACATGTAACCAGTAGTACCACCATGACTAGCTGTACTGAAACATGTAACCGGTAGTACCACCATGACTAGCTGTACTGACACATGTAACCAGTAGTACCACTATGACTAGCTGTACTGAAACATGTAACCAGTAGTACCACCATGACTAGCTGTACTGAAACATGTAACCAGTAGTACCACTATGACTAGCCGTACTGAAACATGTAACCAGTAGTACCACCATGACTAGCTGTACTGAAACATGTAACCGGTAGTACCACTATGACTAGCTGTACTGAAACATGTAACCAGTAGTACCACTATGACTAGCTGTACTGAAACATGTAACCGGTAGTACCACCATGACTAGCTGTACTGAAACATGTAACCAGTAGTACCACTATGACTAGCTGTACTGAAACATGTAACCAGTAGTACCACTATGACTAGCTGTACTGAAACATGTAACCAGTAGTACCACTATGTCTAGCTGTACTGAAACATGTAACCAGTAGTACCACTATGACTAGCTGTACTGAAACATGTAACCAGTAGTACCACTATGACTAGCTGTACTGAAACATGTAACCAGTAGTACCATTATGACTAGCTGTACTAAAACATGTAGTACCACTATGACTAGCTGTACTGAAACATGTAACCAGTAGTACCATTATGACTAGCTGTACTGAAACATGTAACCAGTAGTACCACTATGACTAGCTGTACTGAAACATGTAACCAGTAGTACCACTATGACTAGCTGTACTGAAACATGTAACCAGTAGTACCACTATGACTAGCTGTACTGAAACATGTAACCAGTAGTACCATTATGACTAGCTGTACTGAAACATGTAACCAGTAGTACCACTATGACTAGCTGTACTGAAACATGTAACCAGTAGTACCACTATGACTAGCTGTACTGAAACATGTAACCAGTAGTACCACTATGACTAGCTGTACTGAAACATGTAATCAGTAGTACCACCATGACTAGCTGTACTGAAACATGTAACCAGTAGTACCACTATGACTAGCTGTACTGAAACATGTAACCAGTAGTACCACTATGACTAGCTGTACTAAAACATGTAGTACCACTATGACTAGCTGTACTGAAACATGTAACCAGTAGTACCACTATGACTAGCTGTACTAAAACATGTAACCAGTAGTACCACTATGACTAGCTGTACTGAAACATGTAACCAGTAGTACCACTATGACTAGCTGTACTAAAACATGTAGTACCACTATGACTAGCTGTACTGAAACATGTAACCAGTAGTACCACTATGACTAGCTGTACTGAAACATGTAACCAGTAGTACCATTATGACTAGCTGTACTAAAACATGTAGTACCACTATGACTAGCTGTACTGAAACATGTAACCAGTAGTACCATTATGACTAGCTGTACTGAAACATGTAACCAGTAGTACCACTATGACTAGCTGTACTGAAACATGTAACCAGTAGTACCACTATGACTAGCTGTACTGAAACATGTAACCAGTAGTACCACTATGACTAGCTGTACTGAAACATGTAACCAGTAGTACCATTATGACTAGCTGTACTGAAACATGTAACCAGTAGTACCACTATGACTAGCTGTACTGAAACATGTAACCAGTAGTACCACTATGACTAGCTGTACTGAAACATGTAACCAGTAGTACCACTATGACTAGCTGTACTGAAACATGTAACCAGTAGTACCACTATGACTAGCTGTACTAAAACATGTAGTACCACTATGACTAGCTGTACTGAAACATGTAACCAGTAGTACCACTATGACTAGCTGTACTAAAACATGTAACCAGTAGTACCACTATGACTAGCTGTACTGAAACATGTAACCAGTAGTACCACTATGACTAGCTGTACTAAAACATGTAGTACCACTATGACTAGCTGTACTGAAACATGTAACCAGTAGTACCACTATGTCTAGCTGTACTGAAACATGTAACCAGTAGTACCATCATGACTAGCTGTACTGAAACATGTAACCAGTAGTACCACTATGACTAGCTGTACTGAAACATGTAACCAGTAGTACCACTATGACTAGCTGTACTGAAACATGTAACCAGTAGTACCACTATGTCTAGCTGTACTGAAACATGTAACCAGTAGTACCATTATGACTAGCTGTACTGAAACATGTAACCAGTAGTACCATTATGACTAGCTGTACTGCAACATGTAACCAGTAGTACCACTATGACTAGCTGTACTGAAACATGTAACCAGTAGTACCATTATGACTAGCTGTACTGCAACATGTAACCAGTAGTACCACTATGACTAGCTGTACTGAAACATGTAACCAGTAGTACCACTATGACTAGCTGTACTGAAACATGTAACCAGTAGTACCACTATGTCTAGCTGTACTGAAACATGTAACCAGTAGTACCATTATGACTAGCTGTACTGAAACATGTAATCAGTAGTACCACCATGACTAGCTGTACTGAAACATGTAACCAGTAGTACCACTATGACTAGCTGTACTGAAACATGTAACCAGTAGTACCACTATGTCTAGCTGTACTGAAACATGTAACCAGTAGTACCATTATGACTAGCTGTACTGAAACATGTAACCAGTAGTACCATTATGACTAGCTGTACTGCAACATGTAACCAGTAGTACCACTATGACTAGCTGTACTGCAACATGTAACCAGTAGTACCATTATGACTAGCTGTACTGCAACATGTAACCAGTAGTACCACTATGACTAGCTGTACTGAAACATGTAACCAGTAGTACCACTATGACTAGCTGTACTGAAACATGTAACCAGTAGTACCACTATGACTAGCTGTACTGAAACATGTAACCAGTAGTACCACTATGACTAGCTGTACTGAAACATGTAACCAGTAGTACCACCATGACTAGCTGTACTGAAACATGTAACCAGTAGTACCATTATGACTATCCGCACTGTGACACGACCTCACCCCCGGCACTTGTAACGTGCCAGCCTGTCTCCGCCAATTATTCGCATGGCCCCCAGCAATTATTACATTCCTTAGTGAGTCCATCTCACCTGACGCAGGGTTCCACCTGACCGGTTACCTAGGTGATTGGTACTCGACACTCGCCTACCTCCACGAGCTGAGGTTGGAGGTGTATCAGCTACGGCAAGGTGTGGGTTATCTCTAGGTTTCCCAAACAGACCCGGTGATTTTTCTTTCCTCGTCTAGATACCTAAAATCCTTTAATATCGATGGGGTTTTCACAAGGTGTGGCGGATAGGGCTAATAATCAGGTTATTGTATGAAAGAAGGGTTTCGTTCTTTTTAAAAGTTATTTTTATTTTTTAATCAGGAAGTTGATTGAAGGATACATTACCTTTTAGCTTCAAGTAAATGCACTTTTAGTTTTAAAAAAAGTCTTTCTCCAAAATTTTCTCACTTTGTATTTCTAAGTTGGTAAAATGTGAGAGATTAAAAAAAAAAAAAGTATATATATATATATATATATATATATATATATATATATATATATATATATATATATATATATATATATATATATATATATATATATATATATACATACACATACATTACCTCCCCCCAGATTTCTTTAATAACTGACGATAGATGTAGTATTCTTCTCTTAAGGGACTATGACAATAGATGTTGTATTCCTCTTTGATATGACTGAAATATATGTATTCCTCTCTGATGGGACTGTGACAATAAATGTTGTATTCCTCTCTGATGGGACTGTGACAATAGATGTTCTATTCCTCTCTGATGGGACTGTGACAGTATATGTTCTATCCCTCTCTGACGAAAACCATGCCTAGCTCTATAACCTGAGATGGCGGGGGTGTGCTTGCATTGTTGCAACATGTCCCCTTCAGCTGTATCTAAACCCAGTCTGTCTGTCAGCCTCCACCCACAACCGTATCACACAACCTGGTTGTACATCACACATTGCCCTTCATCTACCAGCCTATTTATAACCACCCCTCCTCCACCCTCTCAGTACCTCCACCTGAACGTGTATTGTGCACATTCAACGCCGATGTTTACTCGTCTACCTTGATACACCGCTGCTGAAAAATAAAAGAGCAGGTTGTCTTCCCCTTGAAACTTGGCCTCTCATCGTATTTGATTTTTATGGTCGTATTTTGGGCCGCGGTATCGCATGTGGGCTGGCCTGATACCGTCGCATACACAAGATTTACTCTACAGCCCATGACAGTGCTGGCGTTTAAGATAGCTTCTTGTCTGGGCGCCACGTCATCGCGCCTGTAAATATACCTTCTAGTGCTAGAGATGCATCCTGGTATCCAGTGTTACGTTAGTCAACACATTCTTTATCATCTTCATTTTCCAGCCGTTGCTATTAGTAGTCATAGAGCTGGTCCACGCTGAACAGCTTTGATAATGTACTTATCCATAGTGAATATATTGATCGATGGCTCCAAAAATTTACTGTTGGATAGCGGTGATCGCTGGGCAGAATTGGCGTCTGCTGTGGGGAGGGGGGGGGGGGGTCAGTTGTCTGGTTCTCGCGTGCCAGAATCCCACTGGTGTCTGGGTTATCCTGATATGCTTTTCACAGTTGCCGATAAATGTTGTCTGTCTGTACACTGCACTGTTAGCAGTTTATCTTTCATATTTATTAGACCTCGTTTGACGTTTTTGCCTTCTAATTCTTTCGGGTAAACCTAAGATCTCTTAAATCTCTGAAATCATATGCCAAGATAATACATTTTATTTATTAAAACTTTAACATTTTGGGTTATTTTTTTTGTTTTGCTTATAGTGAATATATATGAAAATATAAAATCTCATACCTTCCCACACTGTCATATAAAACTATTGTACAGATGTTTCCATTAGATGAGTACCAGCACTCACATGTGTACTCACCTGTGTGAGCAGCCACGAGCATGACCTCATTATTCAGGCCTTCATTGGAAACCACTCACCTTCGTGTCGCGCATTGCCAGACTTCTCTCAACACCACCTCACACACTCCTCATACACATCACTTCACAACATAAAATCACCTTATCCTTACCACCTCACACACTCCTCATACACTCACATTCATAACATCACATCACCTTATCCTTAACACCACGCCCTCCTCACATACACCACCTCACACACTCCTCATACACTCCACTTCACATTCACAACACCTTACCCTTAAAACCACAACACCCTCCTCACATACACCACCTCACACACTCCCCATACACACCACTTCACATTTACAACATCACATCACCTTGGACCTACCATCACACACACTACTCACACACTCCACCTCACACACTCCCCATACACTCCACTTCACATTCACAACATCACATCACCTTACCCTTAACACCACACACACAACTCACACACACCACCTCACGCACTCCCCATACACTCCACTTCACATTCATAACATCACATCACCTTACCCTTAACACCACACACACACTACTCACATACACCACCAATCAAGCTACTACATACCATAAACCACAGCATACCACCTCACATACACTACCTCGCATCCACCACCTCACATTACACCACCAATATTTTCCTTCCCAGCCTGGTTTCTCTATCACCACCTACTTCTATCTAGGACTCCATAAACCAGCCTAGTTAAAAAAAAACCTGATGCTCGGCGTAATGCCATCAATCAAAATTTGTACCAGTGAGTAGTCTGTACCATTGCCAAGTTTTTCTCCTCTAGTCATTCTGTCAGAATTCTCTCTGTTACTCCCCTAAGGATGCTGTCAAAACGTGTATCGCCGTCTCTCCTCTAGCCTTGTCAGAATGTGTACTGTTTCTTCTCCAACCATTAAAGATGATGTCGGTAGGTTACATGTAGAGCGACCCGCCCATAGATTCTCCGTATTTATTGCTAGGTTGTTCTGTTTGCTAACTGCTAACGCCTCCACTCAACGCCCCCCCCCCCCCCCCCCCCCCCGCCCCCACCAACTCCATACAACTTGATATCTTGATATCTTGATATCATAAGTAATTTAACTCTGATTAATCATTGTAATTCACACGATATCACGGGATATAGAACTGAAGAGAAGAAAATGTCCAAATACACATTGAAAATAATCTTGCTCTACAAGCAAACCTGTAAGAAAAATGCTTACATTTTGTGTTGACATCATCCCTATTTTTAGCCAGACACGAGCTAATCTATTCCGCCCTTGCTTCGATTGTTCTCCAATTTCAGCACAATCCTATCTCCATTTTTTTTTTTTTTTGGGGTTTTCTGAGGTCATCTAGCAAAATGTCCCCCTTGTCAGCATTAACAATATATTTTTACCACTAGATCAGTGGTTCAATACAAGGCCAAGACAGAAAATCCTGGTCGTAGTCTAATGGCCCACTATCTTATACACCTTTACATACATGTCTGATACACCTTTACATACATGTCGGTCTGTCTATCTATCTATCCGCCTGTGTCTGTCTATCCGCCTGTAAGTCTGTCTGTCTATATATATATATATATATATATATATATATATATATATATATATATATATATATATATACATACATGTTTTTTTTTTTATTCGACAAGACGACAACGATGTTACACACATAGATAGGTCTACGTACACACACATATTTTTATATCTGTTTCTCTGGAGCCGTCATTATCCGTCTTTTGTTTCGTATTTCTAATCCTATTAAAAGCCAGCAATGGGGGTTACTAGCGCCCGTAGGACAATCTCCCTCCGACATCAAAGTGCTCGTGCACGATGGCCGCTACAGCCGAGAGGATATTCCCTTCTGTACAACAATATTTATGCACGTGTTTTGGGAGAGGTGACGGGGGAGAGATAAAAGAGGATTTTGTTCGGCTAAGGAAAAATCTTGGGTGCTCAACTTTGTTATCCTAGAGCTTACGGCTCCGGGCTAGTTGCTGGCTGGATTGTTGTATTTTATGTATGCTGTGATGTTGTTGCATGTTATCCTAATTAACAAAAGAAAACTCAGCGATATGTATGTATGTGTATATATACATGTGTGTGTATGCACGTGCGAAAGGGTGCTCGTTTGTGTGTGAAATGTGACTAATACGTTACAAATCTTTAAAAATCTACTTGTAAAACAGTTATAAAAGAACACATTACTTGTGTTGCTATTGGCTTTAACTAACGTTACCATCTTCCCCCATAACTTGTACGCGTTTAATTTTATCACGAGGAAGAATTAATTATCAACCCTTCATTAATTTTTTAAAAAATTCCCAAACATCTTGTTAGATAAATGCTCAAAATCATATTCGTCGTATTTATTCATTTACTCTTTACAATTTCATTACAAGAGGAGCTAACCACTAACGTTACGTGATAAAACATATTTAACGGATTACCTCCCCCTGCGCTAAACCTGTATCGCGGTATGAACATTTTCTCATCTACAGCTTTACTCTTTTACCTTTAGTTTCTCACTCTTAACTTCCTGCTCACGGAAGTAAAAAAGAAAAGTATTTTTATTAGAGACCATCACGTGACCACGGTTCCCTTGTTCTGCTTGCAGCAAAATGTCAGACGACAACCAATGGTGGGAGCTGTACGACCCCAACACGACCCGCTTCTACTACTACAACGCTACCAGCCAGAAGACGGTCTGGCACAAACCACAGAACTGTGACATCATTCCATTGGCCAAACTGCAGGTAAATTAGCATCTTTCTTTTAAATAAGTTTTGATTATTTCTTGTTTTCTGCTTGCATTTCTTGTCCCTCTTTCTTTACAACAGGTGGGCTGTAGATGTTTTTTTCCTTTATGTATTTTTTTTTTGTACTAATACCGTGGGCAGGGCATTGCAACAGCGCTTCGAAGTTTTAGTATGTTTATATGTTGTGTTGAATGATGGTAAGGATTATGAATTTGTTATCAAAGGAAATATTTAATTGCCGTTCTTTAAAAGGACTTATATTTCCTAGCAGTTTAGAAGCGCAGACTGCTAGTGTTTTGTTACTAGATTTATTGAGGGGGGGGGGGGGGGCGGGTAAAGTTTGAAAATGTAATCCTGAGCAATAGGTAGGTATGAACCACAAGGTATGCCTATAAGGAGAATGTTCATATCTCTAATTGTCAGACCACGTTCAAATCTACTGGAAGCCCATGGGACAATGCCATGTTGATCTACAACAGGTAGATCGCTTACCATCACCAAACATGCGGATTTTTAGTTGTGTTTATTTAAAGCAAAAATCTAACCAAATGTTTATGCAGCTCATGTCAGGTTAGAATATTTGTATAACCAGTCAAAAAAGTATCCTGTTTAGTTTTGAAATGTTTTTCACTAGACCTTGAACAGTTTCACGGCAAATTATCTTAAGATCTGATGTATATCAGGGGAAGCGACTACTCTTAGATCTGTTGTATACCAGGGGAAGCGACTAGTAAGGTTGGAATAAGGGGAGTATACTTCAGTGACTTAAAGTAGACCTATGTTTTACAAAATATATTTTGTTCTAACACTGCATTGCAAAATAATTGACATAGGGTGGGCTATATTTTTTGGGGGGGGGGGGGGGGGGGGGGAGAGACTGTCAAGACAATTGGCAGAAGTAAAAAGAGCTTTCTGTGGCTGCTCTATGGGTCTTGGGCGCTAAGGGGAAAAGATGATGAGTGTATTACGTTGAACTATTTTAGTTTGTGAAGATAAATTATAGATAGCTGGTGTAGGAATCATCTGTTTATGAAATGTTTAGCGATGTTTAGTTATTATTCACTTTATTTAAAATTTAAAGATGGTGAATTAATTTTGGGACACATGTAGTATCTTTATCAAAAGAGTTTGCTATACACCTCTTTTTGTTCGACAATACCGCACTCTTTCATTTATGTATATAATTACTGTAACATTTCACATATACTGTGTGCCTTCTCACTGTTTACACCTTCCTACCTAACATAATCAGAACCCTTGCCAAAACAAATGTTTCGAACAGAAATATAATGTCATTTGATTTTGAAATGTGTTACATGCAAATACACGTAATTGTGAACAGAATATTGTGAGAGAAAACTTCGCTGTTAAGACCTTAAGAAAATAGATATCCAGTGAACTAGACTGCACCATTAAGACCTTAAGAAAATAGATACAATATTTTGAGAGAAACACTTCACAATAAAGTACTCAAGAAATTAGATAAAGAATACTTAGGGAAAAAATACTTGACAAGTTACCGAAATAGTTATTCGGGCTACAAATTTGTGATACGTGCCTTCAGCCGTTCCCATGTAAGTGGTTTCACACACGACATGGTTTGAAATAGTGTCCCAGTACAGCGGTGGTTTTCTAACTGCAGGTTGTCTCGATACAGTTTGTGTGTGAGAGTTGTGTCAGCTGGGTGTTCACCCTAGCCAAGGGTAGGGTGGGAAAAACATTGGAAGGTGTAGATGTTACACCATTAGGTGTGTGTGTGGATGTTGCACTATTGGGATGTGGGTGGATGTTACACCACTGGAGGATGTGGATGTTACACCATTGGAGTGGCGTGGATGTTGCACCATTGGGGTGGGGTTGGATGTTACAACATTGGAGGGGTGGATGTTACAACATTGGAGTAGTGGATGTTACACTATTCGGGTGGAGTGGATGTTACAACATTGGAGGGGTGGATATTGCACCATTGGGATGGGGGTGGATGTTACAACATTGGAGGGGTGGATATTGCACCATTGGGATGGGGGTGGATGTTGCACCATTAGAGGGGTGGATGTTACACCATTGGGGTGGGGTGGATGTCACGCGATTGGGGTGTGATGGGTGTTATACTATTGGGGTGGGTGTGGATGTTACACCATTGGGGTGGGTGTGGATGTAACACCATTGGGGTGGGTGTGGATGTTACACCATTGGAAGGTGCGGATGCTACACAGTTAGATTGTGTTTAAGTCGTACTTGTGCTCATCTTCTTCCTTTAGAGTGGACTAGTGTAGGTGTGAGAACGTACAGGATAGGTGTGAAGTAACAGACATGAAGGAGTGAAAGGGCTAACGTTATTAGCAGTAGTCCTGTCAATGTTTATGAAAACATGGGGAGTGGGGTAGCTTTACTGATAATGGATTTTTTTTTACAAAAAATATTTTGAGTATGTGTGTGTCGAAGGCGAAGGGGGGGGGGGGGGTGTTGACTGCAAGATAAGGTTTGTCATTGGATGGATCTGTGTCGGATTAGATCGATTGCGTAGCGTGAGAAACGTGAACTAATTTGGGCCAACCCGGGAATGTTACCTTAAGTTGGGGGTGGTGTGGGAGGGCGGTTTACGTTATGCCAAGTAACTATGAAAACACGTTATCTTTGGTACTTTTTGTAGCTGAATCATTGCTTTGTTCTATAGGAAGTAGTCTTGAACTCGATGTTTATTTCGTCCCTTATTCCTTCCTTAAAGCCTTTACTTATCCCGACCATCACAATTCATACCAACCTATATAACCCTTATTATTCTTACAGTTACTAAAATAAATTAAATTTAAACCCTGTTTACTTGTGAAGTATTCATTGACGTCGATATCATCTTACATTTGACGTCACAATTTAATATCAGCTGTAGTGCTCGCCTGACTGACAGAGTTTAATATTACCATTAGACCATCATTGAGCCTCTGGTAAATGACGTCTGTCCATTGATTGGACCATGGTCTCCGTCAAGTGGTTAAGCATTGACCGTCGCCAGGAATTCCTTCTCCCGCCCCCCTCCCTGCCCTCCCAACGTGTGCTTTCTTAGAGCTTCTGGTAGACCTGGCGCTGGTCTACGAGACATCCCATCACGTGCTCATCTCAAGTGGACACCCCCCCCCCCCCCTGCCCCATGCCAAGAGTTTACCAGAAGGGCGGTTAGGTTTACTGTAATTATGTTAAAATTACGTTCAGTTAGTTTGTTCATAAGGCAACGAACTTAATCCGTGTCTTGGTGGGACAAGTTAACCATGACTAGATCTAGATCTATATTTTAGAATTGGGTGGGGTTACTTTAATATCAGTGGCCTGGTTCTCCGTGTAATAGGTTTGAATGAGTTGTTGTTGGGCCAATAGACTGGCGGGTTAAGTAGTTGTGAGCAGGGAGACCACTAGGCTTTCAATAGTTTGAAGTAGTTCTCACGCCAATGAATGGGTCTTTATGCCTGACGTAGGCAGCTCGTACGGTGACCATAAAAACACGACCCGGCTGATTGCTGCCGCTGATTTAATTTTTTTCGCCAGTTCTGGTCATTTGCACAACTTTGATAAATATTGGTGTTGGGTGTTTTTTTCAAGGTCGGATTAGTTGACATCAGTTTGGGTTAGACTTGCAGAAATCTGTCGATAGGCTATCAAAGTTTCGTTAGTGCAAGTGTCAGTATGAAAACAGCGACAATTTAATTGCTTGTTATCTGTTGGCTGTGGACGCTGGTGTTTGTTGACCAACATGACCAAGTTATTTTTGTTGTTACCACACCAGCGGTGGTCGGTGGGTAATTTGGTCGTGTTCAATGGGAGATTGCGTCATAGCGTGGTAAGTTGCTCCTACACTTGTAGTCTTAAAAACGTTTTAATATTTTAAAAATAAATTAAAAAAAAACTTTTTTTATATTTTTTTTTTGTGTGTGGCTATATGGAAAACTCTCCGATAGCCATATTTGTATTTCAATTTTCGATTGATTAATTTATTTCTGTATCGGCGCAATTACGTCCAGATACATTTTCTCTTTATGATTCTTGATCCTAATCCAATGAAAATGGTTTTCTTGGCTTTTAAGCCTGTCTCTGTAACCTTTAAGGTTGTGTACTATTTTATTGAAAACCTTCATATGGCGCACACTGCTCTATTGCTGCCGTATGTGGCGGTAGTTGACAAGGAAATACACAACTTTACAAAGGTGCATTTAATAAACGTCAACTATTTATTTTTCTTTTCATAAAACCGTTGTGGGAACCAATTGTTGTTTATACCTAAAATGTCCAAATATTAATCATTTATCAACGCGATTAGATATTCGTTTTATGAATGGTAGTCGTAAAATGGTGTGTGGTTATCGTGATTAACATCGCAGACGTTCCATATTGAGCTGGCCACTTGTAAATAGATATGGTGGTGGCAGATTTTCTCAGCTGAAAAAAAAGTGAAGATGCAAATTACAAAAGTTATCTTGATAGAATTATCTTGACAGATAACTTCAAGGACAAGAGCAGACAATCGTGTGGGGTAGTCGAAGTGTTGACTGGGTCTGTCACTAACTGATACACAAATCATACACGTTATGACCTTTGTAGCTGATGCTTGTTCTATATGCGAATCAATTTGAGATTTCTTTACAACAGCCTAAAAACTTGAACTCATTATAATTCTATATAGTAATTTTTTTTTTACTAACACTCCTCCCCCAGTCGAATATACAGTGTAGACACAAAGCATCATTTTAATTGTTTCACTTACAGTAAATATACACACGCAGTCACATATATAGAATCTAGCTGCACGCCTTATATAACAGCAGACATGTACCTAGTTCAACATTTTTTGAAGGAAAAAAAGCATCGAATATCTGAAGTTACGGTACGTGCTCCAGATATTTAAAAAAAAAACTGAAATGGCCTAGTTTCGAATGTACTCACGCTGCCTATAAGTTATGGAACATTCGGTAGGTAGGAATTTCTACTTCCTGGGCACCTGTCGTTGTTTTAAACCACTCGCACACTCTGCCTTCAAGCTACTCATCAAAGGAGTCTCACCGAACCCCCTCCACCCCACCCCACTCTGTGAAAGATAAATGAACCCCCCCCCCCCCTCCCCTACCCCTTTTTATCACCGTCACCCTCAATGTGTTTTTCCTCCTTCCGCCAGACGTTGAAGCAGAACACGGAAGTGAAAGAAGGCGATGCAGAGAGCAGTAAGAAACGTGAGATGGGCACACAGACACCTTTAACCACGCCGGTGAGTAAAGGCTAGTTACATTAGATCTACGCGAGTCTAGCTGATACTGTACTCACACGTAGAATACATTAGGTCTATCCGAATATGTTACTGTACTCATACGTAAGATACATTAGATCTATGCGAGTCTAGCTGATACTCTACTCACACGTAGAATACATTAGGTCTATCCGAATATGTTACTGTACTCATACGTAGGATACATTAGATCTATGCGAGTCTAGCTGATACTGTACTCAAACGAATACATTAGTACTATCCGAATATGTTACTGTACTCATACGTAGGATACATTAGATCTATGCGAGTCTAGCTGATACTATACTCACACGTGGATTACATTAGATCTATCCAAATATGTTACTGTACTCACACGTAGATTACATCTATCCAAATCTAGCTGATACTGTACTCACACGTAGAATACATTACATCTATCAAAATCTAGCTGACACTGTACACACATCAGAAGAATGCATTAAAATTTAACTGATACTGTACTCACACGTAGAATACATTAGATCTATCCGAATCTGATACTGTACTCACGTAAAATGAATTTTAATTTTACTTTCCGTCTACATCCCCTCCCTCCCCACCCCCCATCCCGATATATGCTAACATGCCATTTTGAACGTAAAATTTTAAAGCTAGAACTGGTACACGTCAGTTTGAATGCAAATAGCTGATGAACTAGTTCTAAGGCAAGGCATATGGTTATAGACGGAATGATTCTTTTGCTCATAACCATTGCCCGTGTAAACAGGTGAACTCTACTACCTCTGCCCCACTTACACTCAAGTTTGTGTGTGTGTTGATGGAGAAGTTAATTTTTTAAGTTTAGTGGCTTGTATGATAACATGTTAACATTTTATCCTCATTTTTATCATGCCATTTATTGTAAATTGTTTGAATAGCCATGGTGTACTTGATTAGATCAGTAATGGACTGTTGACTGGTTAGACGACTTTGTTGTAATAAACTTGGTGTACTTGATTAGATCAGTAATGAACTGTTGACTGGTTAGACGACTTTGTTGTAATAAACTTGGTGTACTTGATTAGATCAGTAATGAACTGTTGACTGGTTAGACGACTTTGTTGTAATAAACTTAGTGTACTTGATTAGATCAGTAATGAACTGTTGACTGGTTAGACGACTTTGTTGTAATAAACTTGGTTTTGTTATATCGGAGAGTTTCACAACACATGTACTTTAACATACTCCTTACTTTACAATATGCGGCCCGTTAAAATGGTAGTGTTGCAATCAATGTTTAGCATTTCCCCTTCCTTGATTTGGTCTCTTGTTAGCGTAACTCATGGTGGTCCAATATACTCCTTACTTTACCATATGTAGTCCGTTAAAAATGGTAGTGTTGCAATCAATGTTTAGCATTTCCCCTTCCTTGATTTGGTCTCTTGTTAGCGTAACTCATGGTGGTCCAATATACTCCTTACTTTACAATGAGTAGTCCGTTGAAAATGGCAGTGTTACAATCAATGTTTAGCATTTCCCCTTCCTTGATTTGGTCTCTTGTTAGCGTAACTCATGGTGGTCCAATATACTCCTTACTTTACAATGAGTAGTCCGTTGAAAATGGCAGTGTTACAATCAATGTTTAGCATTTCCCCTTCCTTGATTTGGTCTCTTGTTAACGTAACTCATGGTGGTCCAACCAGGATCTTGATCTACTGACTGACACCGCCTCCTCAGACAAACATCGAGTTCACAATAAAAACAGACGTGGGGCCATCTCTGCGTCTACCGCGTATTGCTCTGAGCATTCCATTATTTGTTTTCGTCGCGTTGGTTGGGTTTTTTTTTTTTCGGTTGACGAACAATGAGCCGTTATCTGCGCTATGCTCCTTCCTTGCATTACGACACAGGTATTTCGTCCAGGACCAATCATTGTATTCACTTTTCTCTCCCCCCCCCTCTCTATTTTACATCAGCCTATTGTTAAAATATCCCATTGGGGGAAGCCTAATGGGCAAGACGTGACAATGGGGCTTTTAAAGGAAGGGGGGGGGGGGGGTCTAACCACGTGGTCCTGTTTGTGGCTCGGGGCATATCAAGGCTGGATGTGGCGCTTCACTGGTTTGACATACCACACAGACATGCACTCTAGAAGTTTTGGATATGCTTCTCTGCATGTTGGATTCACAGTTCTAGAGGATATTCGTTCTTCGTTGTGATTATTTAACACTTATTGGAATATGTTAAGTCGTGTAGTGTTTAATGTGCGAGCTAGGAATATAGTACACTATCGTTCTGTGTTATATTATGTCTCTCTGTTTACAAAAATTATGCATATCAAGCTGTTTTTTTTTTAATGTACACATCTATTTGTTACTCGTCTTTTTTAATGTGCGTATCTAGATTTGTGTAGTTCGTCTGATGTATGATTTCATACTAAATAACTTGCTCATTTGAAGCTGTGGTTTGTTTGATGTACATATCTATCTGTTTCTAGTTCGTCTGATGTACACATCTAGCTGATAGTTTGATGTACACGTTTAGCCCGATTCCATTGCCCATTTGATGCCGTGGTTTATTTGATGTACATGTTTCTAGTTCGTCTGATGTACACATCTAGCTGATATTAGTTGGATGTACACCCGACTAAATTGCCCATTTGATGCCGTGGTGACCTGTGGTGAAGTTATCTGGTGGTGAGCAGTTCTTACCCATGTGTTCCATGTGATCACGTGGTTCCCTCACCCCGCCATCAGATCCTGGAAGTGATAGTGCACTGCATGTAGCCTGGAGCTGAACGTTTCTTGAGTGCCGTATCAAGGCTTTACGTTAGTCTGGGGACTTCTAGAGCATCGACTTGCTACAAGAGCTTATCTTTTTACCCCGGTGTTTGTATTGGTACCTCGTGTTTGTATTGGTACCTCGTGTTTGTACTGGTACCTCGTGTTTGTACTGGTACCTCGTGTTTGTACTGGTACCTCGTGTTTGTACTGGTACCTCGAGTTTGTACTGGTACCTCGTGTTTGTACTGGTACCTCGAGTTTGTACTGGTACCTCGTGTTTGTACTGGTACCTCGTGTTTGTACTGGTACCTCGAGTTTGTACTGGTACCTCGTGTTTGTACTGGTACCTCGAGTTTGTACTGGTACCTCGTGTTTGTACTGGTACCTCGTGTTTGTACTGGTACCTCGTGTTTGTATTGGTACTTCGTGTTTGTATTGGTACCTCGTGTTTGTATTGGTACCTGGTGTTTGTATTGGTACCTCGTGTTTGTATTCGTACCTCGTGTTTGTACTGGTACCTCGTGTTTGTATTGGTACCTCGTGTTTGTATTGGTACCTCGTGTTTGTATTGGTACCTCGTGTTTGTATTGGTACCTCGTGTTTGTATTGGTACCTCGTGTTTGTATTGGTACCTCGTGTTGTATTGGTACCTCGTGTTTGTATTGGTACCTCGTGTTTGTGTTGGTACCTCGTATTTGTATTGGTACCTCGTGTTTGTACTGGTACCTCGTGTTTGTATTGGTACCTCGTGTTTGTATTGGTACCTCGTGTTTGTATTGGTACCTCGTGTTTGTATTGGTACCTCGTGTTTGTATTGGTACCTCGTGTTTGTATTGGTACCTCGTGTTTGTATTGGTACCTCGTGTTTGTATTGGTACCTCGTGTTTGTATTGGTACCTCGTGTTTGTATTGGTACCTCGTGTTTGTGTTGGTACCTCGTATTTGTATTGGTACCTCGTGTTTGTACTGGTACCTCGTGTTTGTATTGGTACCTCGTGTTTGTATTGGTACCTCGTGTTTGTATTGGTACCTCGTGTTTGTATTGGTACCTCGTGTTTGTATTGGTACCTCGTGTTTGTATTGGTACCTCGTGTTTGTATTGGTACCTCGTGTTTGTATTGGTACCTCGTGTTTGTATTGGTACCTCGTGTTGTATTGGTACCTCGTGTTTGTATTGGTACCTCGTGTTTGTGTTGGTACCTCGTGTTTGTACTGGTACCTCGTGTTTGTATTGGTACCTCGTGTTTGTATTGGTACCTCGTGTTTGTATTGGTACCTCGTGTTTGTATTGGTACCTCGTGTTTGTATTGGTACCTCGTGTTTGTATTGGTACCTCGTGTTTGTACTGGTACCTCGTGTTTGTGTTGGTACCTCGTGTTTGTATTGGTACCTCGTGTTTGTATTGGTACCTCGTGTTTGTATTGGTACCTCGTGTTTGTATTGGTACCTCGTGTTTGTATTGGTACCTCGTGTTTGTATTGGTACCTCGTGTTTGTATTGGTACCTCGTGTTTGTACTGGTACCTCGTGTTTGTATTGGTACCTCGTGTTTGTACTGGTACCTCGTGTTTGTACTGGTACCTCGTGTTTGTATTGGTACCTCGTGTTTGTATTGGTACCTCGTGTTTGTACTGGTACCTCGTGTTTGTATTGGTACCTCGTGTTTGTACTGGTACCTCGTGTTTGTGACCCAGAAACACATTTCATCGCCCGAGGCGGACTCGCTTATGGCGACCACCTTGTATATTTATATAGGTACAGATAGGGGGCGGTGTCCAACTCCCTTCCTTATTCTCCTTTGATAAGTCACTAATTCACATTTTAACACGTTTTTTTCTTTTAGTTTTTAATTGACTTACAAAAGTTGAGATCCTGGTCAGATAAAAATGCGAGTAGCGTTTTCCAGCCGTGGTATGAAAGACTGGAGTAAGATTCATGTATTGTCACAGTTGACATGAGTGGCTGTTAGCTTCAACTTTCGTGTGATATGATATGACATGAGCCGTGGTGGTCAAGCATACCTAGGTGTTGTGTTTTTTCTTCACCTGAGTCCGACACACGTGTGGTCCTAGGAGGGTCACCAGGTGCTGCTGTACCACGGGATGATTTACGCTTCATCTTTCTCCTAGTGATTGCTTTACGGGAAGACGTGAAGCCTTCCCTTTGTTTCATGGAGCGTGTGGGCGTTTTATTTAGATCGGTGTGTGAAACATTACTGCGGTGTGTCTGAAGTTGTAAATCGACATAGATGTCATACCAGAATGAAATATTGTATGCTATTTGGGTGGTAAGGTTCGCGAATAGCGACGGGTGTAACACAACAACAATTTGTAGTACGCTACTTCAGTAAGGTTTAGCTCTGGAGTATTTTGTTACGGTTCCAGGTTAGACTGACCCAGTTTGTCCTATATAGGACTCCCCGTGTTTTAATGTACATTTTTTTCACCTATCCCGGACAGTTAGTGTCAGCGTTGATTAGCTGGCGACATTACTGCTGCTGTGGGTCTAAGGCTTGTTCCATGTGTTGCCGTTGGTTTCTGGTTGTATGGCTGTGTTAGGTCACTGACAGGCACAGTAGACGTTAGGTCACTGACAGCGAGATGAAATGGAACTCTCATTTTTAAATTAAAGAGATGGCATGTCCAGCACCAAACTCTAATTCTGAACTCATGCCTTAACTATATATATATATATATATATATATATATATATATATATATATATATATATATATATATATATATATATATATATATATATATATATATATATATATATATATATATATATATATATATATATATATATATATATATATATATATATATATATATATATATATATATATATATATATATATATATATATATATATACACACACACCAAAACTTTCTACTCAGACTTAATTAAAGCCACAAAATGCTGGCTTGACTGATATTTCATTTGTAATTAGTGCTAGCTATGCACTTAGTTAATTGTTTTAGACTGCAGAAAAATAACAAAGCAAAAGTTTAATTAACTTGCAACGGTAAAATAGTTTGGTTAACAAGTTCAAACAAAAAAAGAATATGCCACAAATTCCCCCATAGTCAGCAGTTAAATTTAGCTTGTGAAAGATCTAAAGTTATCATAGTAGGTAGATTCTATAACCCAGGCAGAGTTTCCTTTAGCCCCGTAACGTTGATTGAATGACAGGAAGTGAAGGAATGAGACCATTGAACTTGACGCCTCGTTTCCTCGCACCTGTCTTGTCTAGCTGGCGAGCAGGCACAACCCAGGAGGCTGTATACGGTAACTTACACCAACAGCTCAAATAATTATCTCGTTTCAATTTGATTCAAATTGCGGTTTTTTAAAAACATAAATCTTTGAGTTGTTTTAACGTTTGTTGTTTCGGAAAATCCACTTCACGTCGTGAATTAAGGTCTAAATTACATCTCTACTATCTTGTTAGTTTTGACCTATTTATTTGTACTGTTGTAAAAACATGCGTATGATAAAGTTTGTAACATTTAGGTTAGTCGGAGTCTAATAGGATCTTTTGTAAGTGCACAGTTCAATATTGCAGTACGATTGTCTGCAGTATAAATGTTTTTAGTATAGGTGCATTTTACCGAAACCCCCCAACCAAGTTCTAAGGAAGCGTCTCGCGGATCGCAGTTAGTAAAGCATTACGGACATTGTTACCTACTGAGCTGGAACCTAATTGGCCAGGTATACGGGCGTCTAGAGGTGTATCCCAACACACCTGTATCCTGTTCTGTCGAGCTACCTGTCGGTGGAGAGTGTTTTGTTCCCGTGTAGTGGACACGCCTATGGCCCGAACAAGCCATGTGTTGTGTTGTTAAGACTAGTGATTCATGATGTGTATGTATGTATGTGTGTGTGTGGACTGGGTTATGTCGTATAGTATTGATCGTGCAGGCTGGCTATCAACCAGATGGTTGTAAGCTATGGTACTGAGGAGAAGACTTATGTGGAATGTTTCAAGCTGTTGGTGATGGCCGTGGTTTGTGCTTGCTGTTGGGTACGTCGAATATTTTTTTTAGCATAGAAAACATGGGCATATTCATCTTATGTATGTATACAGTATCATCTAAGTTATAGACAACATCGTTTGTCTTCTGGGATATGCATGCGCTATTATCTAAAGCGTATGTTGACAGTCGTATTAGGTCGGTATACCGTGTCTTTCTAAGTGAGCACCCATGATGATGTTTAGCATGTGGGACTATTTACCTAGCTTATACTGAGCACCTTCATCGTGTCTTGTGTTTTAATAGTTTAAGAGTTAAATATTTGATCCCGAAAGACTTCCTCATTGAACACATGTGAGACAGTGCCTTAGATACATCTACTATATCACTACTATAACTAAGCAAACGCTTTTTTTTCTAAATACTCGACTGACTAATTATATCAGCTTCGATCATTTTGCCATGCACCATTAAGTATAATCAACAACACGAATAGGCATTTATTGATTTTATACACATATAGATTATTTTCCCATAAGCAAGTGATATATATATATATATATATATATATATATATATATATATATAAAGGCCTATATATACATATATATATATATATGTATATATGTATATATATATGTATATATATATATATATATATATATATATATATATATATATATATATATATATATATATATATATATATATATATATATATATAGGCCTATATATACATATATATATATGTATATATGTATATATATATGTATATATATATATATATATATATATATATATATATATATATATATATATATATATATATATATATATATATATATATATATATATATATATATATATATAGGCCTATATATACATATATATATGTATATATGTATATATATATGTATATATATATATATATGTATATATATATATGTGTATATATATGTATGTATATGTATATATATGTATGTATATGTATGTATATGTATGTATATATATGTATGTATATATATATGTATATATATGTATGTATATATATGTATGTATATATATGTATGTATATATATATGTATATATATATATATATATATATATATATATATATATATATATATATATATATATATATATATATATATATATATATATATATATATATATATATATATATACATACACACACATATATACACGCATGTGTTATGGGTATGTAGGTATAGATGTAACCGTAGACCATTTAAAACTGCATAATTGGCTACTGTGCGTGAGGAACACGTTGGTAATATTTGTGCTCACTCTATTTAAACGTGAGCGAATGCGGATCTGTGGCAAGGCGTGGATGAGTAATTAACACCTGTTACACTCGGCATAGATGGATGACCCGGGATTAAAACATTTGTGTTGAGTTCGGTTGCAACATACACCTACGTTTACTGTAGGTGTCATGGGGTATATGTTTATATGGCGTGTATTGTTTGGTTATGGGAGTTATGTTTTAATGGGTGTAGAGTTCTGATGTGGGTCGGGTGTTTGTTGTATGATGTCTGGTTTACTTTCGGGTCGTTTTATGAAATATGTGGTATAGTTGTGTGATATTTAGTTCGGTTCTATGAAATGTGTGGTATAGTTGTGTGGTATTTAGTTCGGTTCTATGAAATGCGTGGTATAGTTGTGTGATATTTAGTTCGGTTCTATGAAATGTGTGCTATAGTTGTGTGGTATTTAGTTTGGTTCTATGAAATGCGTGGTATAATTGTGTGGTATTTAGTTCGGTTCTATTAAATGTGTGGTATAGTTGTGTGGTATTTAGTTCGGTTCTATTAAATGTGTGGTATAATTGTGTGGTATTTAGTTCGGTTCTATTAAATGTGTGGTATAATTGTGTGGTATTTAGTTCGGTTCTATGAAATGTGTGGTATAGTTGTGTGGTATTTAGTTCGGTTCTATGAAATGTGTGGTATCGTTGTGTGGTATTTAGTTCGGTTCTATGAAATATGTCACATGGTTATTTGGCCTTTGCTTTTAACTGTTATGTGGTTCTATTAACTGTATCTGGGAACGGTGTGGCATACCGGTAGAGCGCTAGACTACTAACCTGAAAGCCTTGAGCTCGAGTATGTAGGTCTTGCCTGAGTCCACCCAGCTTTATTGAGTGCCTGGCTGATGTTACGGAAACAATAGCGGCTGGCATAGTGCTGACCACACTATCCCATTGTATGCCGAGGTCATCGAAACAGATGTACTCTACTTCACCTGCCCGTGTGTCTTGGGCCCCAACGACAAAAATGATAAACTGTCATACTGGAGATGCTCGACTGCTTTGATTACACATGTTGTGGTGTACATTAGGGCAAGGTTTGATTAAGCGGGGCGGGTCACGTTATCGCCGCAGACGACAGGTTCCCGTGTCCTTGGTGTGATTCATGCCACTGGAGTTATCTTTCCGTGTTTCTTGACACCCCCCCTCCCCCACCCACACACACACACGTCTGCCGTGTGGTTGTGCTGTGGCGGTGCTGTCATGTTGTCGTGAGACTAGAGTTGTGGCGACCGCATCTTAACATCTACTTGTATTTTACTGCAACTATACCTGTTATATCTGTTTTAAAATTTTTCATAGACGATCAACTATCGGATTACATATTTATTTTATAATTATTATTATTCGGATACTTATCGTGTTTGGTTTGAAATGTGAATTCTTATTTACATTTTAAGCCTGTTATTTGCCAAATTTACTTTATTTGTCCGGTGTTTTAACTTAATTATGTGTTAAATTAAAGTATGTAGTGTAGCATTAATTACCAGGAAGTAAAAAAAAACAAACAACAACTATGAAATGTATCGTGCCAGTTTATTAATGAATATCCACGTGCAGATTGCATGTCAGTTTGAGGTTCAGGCAAGTTAATGGTGTGTTACCGCACACTAAAGTGGCACCATTGCCGGGTAAATAGAGGTAAACTGACCTGACGGGTGCCACACGGGGTTGGGGAAAAGGTGGTTGCCGGTACTGGCGGCAGCTGACACAAGTGTTCCAGAAAATGTGACAGATCGTATTACACTGTTGACATTCACGGAGCATCTGCTGCGGTGTGTGATGGTCTAGGCGCTGTCACATGATGTGTGCTATGGAGAAGGTTGCTGCGGTACCTTGGCTAGGAATATTAGGATATGATGTGTGATGGTCTAGGCGCTGTCACATGATGTGTTTGTTCTATGGAGAAGGTTGCTGCGGTACCTTGGCTAGGAACACTAGGATATGATGTGTGATGGTCTAGTCGCTGTCACATGATGTGTTCTCTGGAGAAGGTTGCTGCGGTACCTTGGCTAGGAACACTAGGATATAACGTGTAGTGTTGAGACTTATCTTTGGATTTGTTGTGAGCAGTTCTGTGAAATCGGTGTTTAAGTTTATAGGATCTGCGGTGTTTAGGAAATGAAAGTGACTAGATTTTGACGTTAGTGAATTGATCTTGCATTTGATTAGGCTCATTATTAAACGGCGTTGACAGTTGTCAGTGTTGTGTTAAATGGGGCCATGTGGTCGAGTCTTATAGCACATAATTGCTAACCATTCAAGTTGGCGTATGTGGGTTGTCCCCGTGTCCACCTCGACTCAAGCCGGACAAATTTGTTGCCTATACCAACCCTTTATATGGTGAAATCAGTGCAATATGAAAAAGACATTTGTTTGTGAAATCAGAGTAAGAAAAGATATATCTTTTACATAGGCCGCGCGTTCCAAGTGTACTTTTAATCACTTTAGATTTAACATCTTCTATTCAATTTGCTATATGTAAGGTATTGTTTAACAACGTAAGTAATTTGCTGGCTAATTTTAGACACAGTTCGCTTACTTCAGATAGCGTTCGCCTTCTGTCTGAGCGATAAGAAGACATTGTACTTGAGATGATCTTATTGTATGGGGAAAATTTGCGACCGCCTAATCTATTTCCTTGTGTGATGAAGACTACTTGATGTGGTGTACTTGTTAGAGAGGCCTTGAGCCTTGTTGATCTCTGTACGCCACCAGTATTGACCTTGGTTTGTTGACACAAGGGTTGTGTTTATCCTGGGCATGTCACATCTTGCTCACAGCACTCTTGCGTGAGCACACGTCATCGTTGGGGTCAGTCATCACACATCACTTCGTGTGGTCAGTCATCACACATCACATCGTGTGTGGTCATTCATCACACATCACGTCATGTGGTCAAACAGTCATCATACAGGAGGGCGTGTTGTCATTCATTCACGCATCGTGTCGTGGCCATTGGGTTGTCACGTCGTTTTATTGGATTGGTCACGGAAAAAAAAACATACATCAGGTCTACAGCTGATGTATGTTGTTTTCTTTCGCTGTAGACCTTGGTCAATGTGTGGTCATGTCATGTTATTATTACTGACACGTTACACACATAGTTAAGGTAGAGCATAGTCAGTGTGTATTTGTACGTAATAGCCCCCACACTTCTATACACGGTAGTCACGGTACTACTTAGTTTGTCAATATTTATATCAATGTGTTACACTGTATACACATACAACCACTATAGAATTTGTTAATGTGTATTTATATTAGTTATTTACTCCCGCCATTTTATACACACCGTCTTAACCCCCTCTCCTCCCCCCGTCTTTAAGCTTGATATCGGCGTAAAGCAAACTTTAAAATCAATATCACCGTCTGGCTTGTTTGGGTATGTGGTTTATCGCACGTCACACGTGCCGGTCTAAATGTGTGTCCGTCATTCACTTACCTATTACTCATGTGTTACTTAGATTATGACTGGGGTTTTACCACAATTTGTTTCTTGTGATTCAGTTTGATGTTCGCTGTGTTTTTGTTTTTCATGGAAATAATTAGTTCGTATTCCAGTAGGGTAAAGTCAGTGTAGTCGTGGTTTTGTATTTCCTGTGTTCTTTGACCTCCCGGTGAGCGGTGGAGGCGCGTGACTAACCTCTAACCCCAGGCCGAACTTTGAACCCATTCACGTACACCACGGAAGTAGAGAAAAAAAAGCTCCATGTTTATGCTAGTCGAGATATTTTTTCTTTGTGCACATTAATTAATTTCTTACCATGTTCATTCGTCTTCTTTGGTTAGCTGTGAGCATCGCTTTTCTCCATTGTTTAAAGCCGGTTAAATTTCTCACATTTTCTTCTATTTGTTTCTGTCTTTTACAGTCAGTTTGGTCATACTTGTTGTAACTTTACCTCATGATGGTCATACTTATTGTAACTTACCTCGTGAATTTGTCTATCTTTCCTGTCATATATTTTCTTTCTTACTCCACTCATAACCCTCAGTTGTCAATATTGCTCTTCTAATGATTATCTCCTTTGTCCTTCTATAGTTAATTTATCTCCCTTTCTCTTCCTCTAGATAATTTATCTCATCTTCCTTTCTCTCCTCACAGTTAATTTTATGACCTCCTCCCCTCTCCCCTGTGTTGAAATTCCCCCCCCCCCCCCCCCGCCCAAGCTGCCATTAAATTAGCGGTGAACTAGATTGTCCTATGGCCTGCTAGAGCAGTATAAATCAAACTTCCAGTAGGCTAGTGCTGAGGGAAGGCGCAGTTGGTGTGGGAGGACTCGATACCATTATATTTTCCTGACCTGGCGATACCATTACATTTTCCTGACCTGGCGATACCATTACATTTTCCTGACCTGGCGATACCATTACATTTTCCTGACCTTGCGATACCATTACATTTTCCTGACCTGGCGATACCATTACAATTACCTTACCTGGCGATACCATTACAATTACCTTACCTGGCGATACCATTACAATTTCCTGACCTGGAGTTTCCGCTCTACGGGAAATTGTCCGTGTGAGAGGTGTATTATTGATGTAATGGGCCGCTCAAGGAGCCATCATGGGCCGCATGTGTTGAGCTTCTCAGCTGTAAACATGTGTCGTGTTGTTAACCTGTCATTGTCCTGGTCGTTGCTAGGGAGTTGGTGCTGTTGTTTGTAAACATTGGTAAACCACATTGTACGCAGATTTCTTTTAGCTGAGAGATGTAGCATCACTGACAGATGTACTAGCATTATTGGCTACTATTCTGTCATCACTGACGGAAGTATTGTCATCACTGACAGCGCTATTATCATCACTGAGTTATACTGTCATCACTGACGGAAGTATTGTCATCACTGACAGCTGTACTGCCATCACTAACCTGGGTGGAGAGGCTCATGGTTTCACTGGCTGAAGGAAACCATCACTAGCACGAAACTTTTTCCTCTGACGTCAGTCGGCGGGTAGTGATACCCCATGTCTGACGTCACAAGAAGCCGTTACATTTAATAAACTTGACCGGCTCTGTTAGACTTCTCTGTTCTCTTTTCTTCCTCTTTTCTAATTGATTGACTCCGACACCCTGGGACACACTGCTGCTGCTCGGTTGTTTAACCAGACCCAAACAGCGGACACACAGGGGTCACTTGGTGCTGTATTTTGATGTTAATTCATCACTTTTTGTGTTACCTACGTCATCAGGGTTAAGGATAGGATAAGTTGTCCGAATAATTTAAGTTGAAGTGTCTTCTTAATGTGGAGATATAAAAATGGCCGTCAAATCAACAGGATGTTTCTGCTTCACGATCCCATGTTGAGTTGCTACAGCATTGTGAAAATTGTCTTCAATTTAGACCCCCCCCCCCTTCTGCTGAGCTTCACGTGACTGTTCCCATAACCTAGCTCACGTTAAAGTAGGATAGGCCGCTCACACTTGGGCTAACCAAATCTCATATCACACGCCTGTGGTCTACAACTCGCCGTGTCACGCTGGTGACCTTTGCTTGACAGTGTGTGTGTGTGTGTTCTCTTAATTAGCACAGTTTGACTGGGACCTTTAATTAGCCGACACACCTTGTTTGTGTCAAGATTTAGCCTGTTGGTGCAGCACAACTTCATCTGTGTGCAGCGAACGGTGTATACCATTATGAGAACTAATGACGTTAATTATGTGCCCAATCTAGCCAGTCTAACCACAAAGTGGCCGTGTGATGCTGGTTGACTTACATTGTTTCACACATACGTTGGATATTTTATACAGTGAATTATTTTCTTTTTGAATTTCAAGTGACTTTTGTTCTCGCCTTGCATGTTTTATATAGAGAATCTAACTGGAGTTTTAAATTTTTAAATCAGTTCGGAAATTGCTAATAGTTTTATATTCTAGTAATCAGAACGTACACAACAAAAGATTCAGTAGTTTTACTATTAGTAACATGTAGTTGGCCTACACCAGACTTACAAACGTACATCACTTAGGGATTCAGATTGTGTTGTTAAACATTAAGTGTTCTTGTAAGATGGCTGTTTCTGGCTTTTTTTTTGTTTTTTAACTTTTTGTATCATGTAGATAATATCCAGTAGTTGTAATATAAAAACTAGTCCAATACTTTTCTTTGGTGCTACTTTCTCTGCCATATTAAGAAGTAGCTGATTAGCACCACCAGTCATAACTCATTTCCCTGTATTGTTATTCAGTTTCATTTAGGGCATGGCCTGAGAAAATGTTTGTTTCTTGATCTTTAAGAAGTGTTGATTAGTCACAATCACTCACATGAAGTGTCTTAACGAGTGACTCAGACTTTGTTTGAACTGTGTTGTATTAATTAGGATCAGCATGCACAATGTAATCATAAAGGAAGAGACTTTCCTCGAGGCAACACCTACCAGGACAGTTGTTCAGTTCATTATGGTTTTAGTTAGGGATGGCTCAAGTTAGCCAGACTCCACTGAAAATGGACAATACAATCACCATGGCTATTCATACAGTAATGAGTGCAGTGCGCTATCTCCTGCACCTCGGGGACGCCTCCCTGTACCTCCTGCTGTCATCCACCTCCCTTATGTTCAGTTTTATACTTGTCTTTCGAAAGCGTCGGGACCATGGTCGAGGGACCTCCATCCGAGGGTCGGCGGCGACAACCACATCACCGCCACCTCCATCGTCTTCCATCTCTGCTGCCATGCCATCCAAGTCATCTCACACACAGGGTGCCCAGACAAGCCCTAAAGGATCCAGAAAGGTAATGGATTTTTTTTACATTGTTCATTGGCATTTACTATGTTCCCTCTAAGCTGCGCTGCCACGCAGTAGTTTTTAACTGCAGCGCAGTCATTTTGTAAAATACACGTATCCTTATATAAGACTTTCAGAAATCAGAGCACACAAAAATATACATTGCACACAATCTTTTTCCCCCTTAGAGGGAACATTGGCATTTACATATACACTCAGTTTAGTCTAACTAGTATAGTAATTAAAACATGTCAACTATTATATCTAAGCTTATTCATAGTTTACACACAACAGTTTACTTTAAAAAATGTCCTCAAAAATTTCTATTTAGTATTAAATATAATGAAATTTGAATATATGTAGAAATAATAATAAGGCATATTATGTTGTATATTTTTTTAAAATATTGTCATTATTAGAGGATCTGTGATCATTTTTAAAAAAAAAGTTAATGATACTATTTTGTCTTTTTATACCCAAATATAGCCTCCATCGTTTATAAATAGGATGTAATGATGATCTAATGAAAAGACAAAAATAGCAGCTTAAAGAAAGTTTATTGATTTATTTCAGCATCGCTACCAGAGACAAGACTCAGCATCCTCACACAGCAGTTCTGGTCGCCTTGATGAAGGGGCTGCTCTCAATGGTGAGCTGCGCAGACGTACTGGACAGCCCCCAGCCCAGAACGAACAGCTACCTTTTGCTGTCATCAACCGCAATGTTATGCGTCGTGATTCTTTTGAAATGCCCCAGAGGACAATCATAGACTCTCCTCGCCCGTCAAGGTCCCGCTCTCTCCATAAAACTGCAAGTGATACGAATGCAGTTGTGCGCCAGGCTGCAGTTGCAGCTAGTGGAAACACCAGGTGGCAGCACAGTCCCTTGCAGCCACAAGACCCAGATTTTGCTTTTCATAGACAGGCCAGTTTTGATACGGGCCGTCCCAGGCAAATGCCCCACGTGCCATCTGACCCCCTGTTCCAGTCCAGCCCCGGTCACCATCACCGCCACCACCACCACAGGCAGGCCAGCGAGGGGCTGGTGCCCAGGCCAGGGCAAGGGATGTCCGAGTCCCAACACATCGCTTACACCAGTGACCTCGGTGTTTACGACCATCGTGTTCATCACCCCCATTCAGGGTATCCCGACGCCAGACAGCCGGCCAGCTTTCACGATATGAGAGGCTCGACCGGGGCTACCGATTCCGGACATGCTTTCCAGAAGTATGCTGGCGAACTTAGAAAAGGAAGCTTAACAGATTTCAAACATGGTGCGCCACCGATATACGCAGAGAATCCTTACAGGAAAGGCTCTGTGTCTGATGACAGTAGTAGCCACTACTCGACGGACAGTGGGCCTATGTCACTTATGTACATACGGACAGACAGCATGGGTTCAGATATGGTTCAGCAGGGTCACGACCGGCTGTATAGCCCGGACGTGCGCGGCGGCGAGGAATACTTAACATTCAACCAGGATGTGGCCAGCCAACAGGGCAACGTCAGCCCCATACCCCAGCCTGGGGGCAGTGGTAAATCAAAAAGATCTTTCCCAAGAACAAACCCTAACTATACTGGATTATCCCGGCGAAGTGAAGGCCAGTCGCCTGGGAGCTCAGGGATTTATAAAAAGATACATGGTCTTGAAGGACAGTATTCCAGTGGAAGCAGTTCCGGTGTGTATGATTCTACCGGTTACATTGTCGCCGGTAACGGGAACATGGCCCAGACTATGGGCGTTCAGACTTCTCAGTCGCTGTCGGATACATACGCGGAGACCCACAGTCCCCGGATGACCCACAGCAACAGTGGCACCGTGCTCCACCAGCCACCTCCACCATATCACAATAGGAGCGACAGCGACGTCTCTCAGTCCAGCGCCAGCCGGGCACACCCAAACTATCAGCCACAGCAAAGGGCGGACGGCACTCCGGCACGCGGCAAAGAGCTGTCTGATAGCCAGTCTTCTCACGGTTCTGCTAGGAATATGTCAGATATGCATTCTTCCCAGGGTTCTTTGCGTAACTTAGATCCTTCTAGAAATGATAATGTATCCCCCAGGGGCCAAAACAGAGGTAAGTGATATTTTCTGCTCATAAATCGATTGTAGTTCAAAGATTTTGTTTGGTATATTTTATCTTTTATGGTGGTAGTCATATTAAACTAGCTCACACTTTATTAACTAAAATTTCTGCTTTTATATTTGTATTTTTGTATTAAGAGAGTAAATGTAATAAATTAGTTTGAATTTGTAAAAGTAATGTTATGTTACCTATGGTAAATGTGGGGATGGGGAATTAGTTACTACATTGTATCTTTCTTTGAAAGTAGATGTTAGATTTCTATGTGTTACTATAAATATTTTAACAACTGAAATTTAATAGTTTTAGCTAAGTTGTGTTAGATTTCTATGTGTCACTATAAATATTTTAACAACTGAAATTTAATAGTTTTAGTTAAGTTCTGAGTTATGAGTGGCTTATGAAATAACAGAACTGAAGATTTATTTCATTATTTCTCTAGCTGCATACCACGAGCGGTCATCCAGTCAGGTATCCCAGCGCTCCGCAGCCGGAGAAGAACCTGACTACGCCAACCTCCCACCCAGCAATGGTCACACTAACACCAGCAGCAGCACCGCCAGCAGCAACAGTAATGGGAACAGCACAACCGTTGGGAAAGGGGGCAAGGACGTCCCGAGATTTGTCACAACTTTTGGTGAGGGGGAGTACGATGATGATGACGACGACGATGATGATGACGATGATGAGGACTTCAACAAGGAAAATGTGCACATGAGGAAAAATAGTTACCCAGACTATGACAGTAAGTCTATTACTAGTTTTAGTATCTTTGTACCAAATAATGTATGAGACATCGTATTTGGTTTAGCCAATGATTGCTTCAAGTCTGTTGGAGTCCACCCAGTTTTAATGAGTACCTGACCTGAGTCATGGAAGTAAAGGTACCTGAATCTGGTTTTTGACACAATTCCTTCATTTATTAATATAAAAAAAACAACAACAGTTAACTGCTATTTCATTTGCCCAATATATGAGGTTTTGTTTTATTTTTCTAATGTTATGTAGGTAATGTTTTTAAAACATTTTAATCTTAATCATAATGGTAGGTTAGCGATACTATTAAAGCCTCAATTACATCTTATCAACATATTACCAAGTATTAAGTACTGTACTAAAAGCTACCAAATACCAACTCCCTATCAACTCCTGTATCTAGGTGTCCCAGAGCTAGAGTCTGACACATCCAGCCTGTACAATGCCACCCCAAGAGGACAGATCCAGTCTGAGCCCATTGGAATCTCAGCCAATCTGGAGACCCAGCATGCCTCCCTGCGCAGGAAGAAAAATGACAAACCAGATGCCAGCCCAGGGGAGAGGAGCCAGTCCCTACAGGCTGATGTGACGCCCAGGCCTCTGAGCATGGTGGTACCCCAGCCTGACCCCAACATGGCCATGAGCCCATCCACAGGGTCACTTAATAGAGGGGTGAGTAACCCAATGTTTCATACACGTCCTTAAATACTTGTAGAAACAGATTAATTAACTTTTCGTTGCTTTAATTATACAAATTCTAAATTAAAAGTTAACAATTTTTTATGCTGGATAAACTTAAATGTTGTGTTTACCCATGTTTATAGCCTTCTGCGTTAAGAAGATTTTGTTGTATAGATTGTTTTTACCCATGTTTACCATGGTTGTAAGATTTTGCTGTATACATTGTGTTTACCCATGTTTTGTGGTCAGAAGATTTTGTTGTATACATTGTTTTTACCCATGTTTACTGTGGTCAGAAGATTTTGCTGTATACATTGTGTTTACCCATGTTTTGTGGTCAGAAGATTTTGTTGTATACATTGTGTTTACCCATGTTTACTGTGGTCAGAAGATTTTGTTGTATACATTGTGTTTACCCATGTTTACTGTGGTCAGAAGATTTTGCTGTATACATTGTGTTTACCCATGTTTTGTGGTCAGAAGATTTTGTTGTACACACTGTGTTTACCCATGTTTACTTACATTTCTCCCCTCTATGGCCAGAAGCTTGCATCAGAAGGAGACATGGAGCTGTACAGCCAGAACCTCAACAGACACAAGAAAGGCTTGTTTGGCAAGAAGGTCTCCATCAACAACATGTTGACTTGGTCAAAGGTGAGGGCAGGTGTTCTCTCCCCTGTGTTGAAGGAACTGTAACTCTGTGTATATCTCTGATCTAGTCAAGGAAATCTAACTCCTGTTGTTTATCTCTGAAGCTGTGATTCATCTTGTTTTATTCATCTTCCAGGATCCAATACAGAAACCAATGATAAGGACTGCAGATAAGAGTATCAAGAAAGATGCCTGTGAAATGTTTAAAAATATCCTTTTAACAAATCTGGGGGAAAAATATTTAAAAATTACATTAAAATATAAAATGAATTATTATGGTTGTGTAAAGTCTTTTACTACTTTTAGTTAATCTTAATTTATATAAGAAAATAAATATAAATATTAAGTTTTTTAATGTAAAATGTTATCCCTGCTGCACATCATAAAGAGAGTGAAACAAAATGTTTGTACTGTGAGAATCATATATAGCTACACTAGCACCAAACATGTCTGAGTTTCTCCTTGACTTGCTGCACTGATACAGCTGTATATGGGAGACCGCAAGGGCAAGCAGGCCCCCATGTCTGTGGCCCTGGACATCATCACCAAGGGCTGGTCCACAGTCAACCTGAGAGATGAGATCTACATTCAGCTCATGAGGCAGACCACAGAGAACAAGAGGGAGTAAGTGCTTTCATTTATACACCACATAAGGGGGTCACAATGGTGGAGTCGGTTAAGCTCATTGGTTGCTAATCCAAAAAGTCGCGAGTTCGAACATGAGGCTCGACAGCTGGGGACAGCAACTCTTCTAGGAGAGAAAACAAAATCCTGCTGCCATGTATTTTGTTCTTGGTTGGACAAAGGCCATGAAGCAAATCCAAAAAGCAAAGCAGGTTGAAATCGGAGTCAACTGCCTATATGGCGCATAACCAGTTGACACAAATACTGTATTGTGTTGGAGGGAATCCCTTTCAACACTAAAATTAAGAACACAGATGAAGAAACACACCACATACGTTTATGTATACATACAGATATACATTGCTTGCTTGTATAACTTCTGGTATACATGACATGTATCTTTACCTACAGATATAGCCTATATGGTATGTTTGTATTTCTTCTGGTATACATGACATAAATGAATACCTACAGAAATACATGGCATACTTGTATAACTTCTGACATTGAAGTTTCACTTAAGATATAAATATATTCACAACCACTGAAGGTTTATGTGCAATGTTTAAGTCCAACTGTAACCTGTAAAATAGATTAATGTTTTGTATTTCTCTGAAGTTTGGCATGGTTTTTTTTTAAAAAAAGTTCCCCTATTTCTTACAATTAATTTTCTTTTGTCTGGTTTAGGGAAAGTTTACAACATGGATGGGAGTTGATGGCCATGTGTCTCCATTTCTTCCCACCCTCACACACGTTTCATTCCGTATTAGAGAGCTACATCGTCAAGCACAAGGATCCTTCAAGTGATGTGGGCAGTGTAAGTTCTAGCTTTCATGAGGGCATTTGCCTTCAGTTTATTTCCCCCAAACAGGATTTTGTGTGTGTAAAGTCATTGTAGTAAAGTGCTGTTATAGCTTAGTACTAATCTGTTATTGCCATAGCTGAGTGATGTTGTTGTTGCTTAGTGCTGTTGTTGTAGCTGAATGCTGTTGTTGTAGCTGTTCTGTTGTAGCTGTGCTGTTTTAGCTGAGTGCAGTAGTTGTTGCTGAGCGGTTATTATAGCTGTGTACTGTTGTAGTTGAGTGTTGTTGTTGTAGCTGAGTACTGTTGTTGTAGCTGAATGCTGTTGTTGTTGTAGTTGAGTGATGTTGTATCTTAAGTGGTGTTGCTCTCCTCAGGTTCCTGTGTCCCATTTCTCTGCCCACTGCAGCCAGAGACTAGAGAGAGCTCTACAAACTGGTGCCAAAAAAGGAGTGAGGAAACCCACACTGGAGGAGGTGGAACAGGCCAAGGTAAACAAAGTGTTCACTGTGTATCTGCTTTACTCCCATAGACACAGTATAGTGTCTTATAGTCACAGTGTAGTGTCTTATCGACAGTGTATGGTCTTATAGACACATTGTATATTAGACCGAATATTTTTTAAGATGCTCACATAAATAGTCCTTAAACAATTGAATACAGTCCTCCAGAACAGGGGTCTCCAAACTTTTCAGTCCGAGGGCCGCATTAACTATCAAATTTCAGTTCGGGGGCCAGTTTCTTCCGGGCATGTCTTTGATTATTCTGGGCAAAGTTTCTCAGCCATCACCAACAAATGATTTTTCCTTGGACAAAAAAAGATCTCCGCTGGCCGGATGAGAGGACTTTGAGGGCCGCGGGCCGGATGAGAGGACTTTGAGGGCCGCATCCGGCCCGCGGGCCGTAGTTTAGAGACCCCTGCTCCAGAACATAGTATGTAGTGCTAATCCAGAGGATATATTGAGTCCTTTCAAACACACATATAGCAGATTCAAACTTGATTTAAAACAGTTTAATTTGACTACACAGAAAGCCATCATCCCTCCCTCCCTCCACATAAACTGTTGATCTAACACATGTTTCTATTTGACTACACTGAAAGCCATCATTCCCTCATTCCCCCCCCCCCCCCCTATTCATACTGTTGATCTAACAAATGTTTCTATTTTACTGTACAGAAAGCAATCATCCCCCCTCCCTCCACATAAACTGTTGATCTAACACATGTTTCTATTTGACTGTACAGAAAGCCATTGTCCCCCCCCCCCCTCTATTCAATCTGTTGATCTAACACATGTTTCTATTTGACAACACAGAAAGCCATCTTCCACCCCTCCATATCAACTGTTGATCTAACACACGTTTCTCTTTGACTACACAGAAAGCCATCTTCCACCCCTCCACATAAATTGTTGATCTAACACGTTTCTATTTGACTGTACAGAAAGCCATCTTCCACCCATCCATGTTTGGCAGTATGCTGGAAGATGTCATGCTGCTACAGAAGGACAGATACCCTGACAGACAGCTACCCTGGATACAGATAGTCTTGTCTGAGGAGGTGCTCAGGTTGAATGGCACCCAGACAGAAGGAATTTTCAGGTCAGCTCAGTTTATTGTCAGCTGTATGTATAGTAAATAATACAAGTAAAACTGTTCCTATAAACCACAATAATGCCATTTTTGTACAAGGACGTACATTTGAAACATAAACGAAAGCAAATTATGTTAATATTCTCTTTTTACTACTGAACAAATAACTGAAAGAAATCTTATCTAGCTTTCTACAAATTGGCATTTCTGTACATACAGTTAGCTTGTTTTAAAGTTTTAAAAATTTACATTAAATTACATAAACGTAAAGAAAATTTTTCTTAAAGGTAGTTTTATTTAATTCTTTGTTTTAATTTTTACTATTATCTAGAGTCCCTGGTGATATTGATGAGGTCAACGCCCTCAAGCTCCGCTGTGATCAATGGATCCTCCCCTCAGATTGCCCAGACCCCCATATCCCAGCATCCCTACTTAAGCTGTGGTACCGCGAGCTGTACGAGCCTCTGATACCTGCCCAGTTTTATGAAACCTGTGTGGAGAACTATTCCAATGCTGATGCTGCCATCGCCATAGTGAACCAGTTGCCAGACATCAACCGCCTGGTCCTGTGTTATCTTATTAGATTTTTACAGGTAAGTTGCTTGTCAGTGTTGCTAGGTTACCATTGGTAGGCTGTGTCTTTGGTTTCTGTTTACAAACTGGCAAGGGAGGCTGAACATCCCTGCTTTGATGGGCAAGTTCTGGACCTAGTACTAGTGTTACAATTCCTTTCTAAGTTTTGTTATTATACAAACAATTGAAATAAAAACTTTCACATAAATTCATGTATTCAACTCTATTGTTTTAATTCATTTTAACATTTAAATGGATTTTGTTCTGTTTGGTTTATCAACAGATAGTTTATTATTTGCTTGATTAAAATATTTGTATTTGTCCGATATGGTTAACCTATTCAAAATCTGAACATTTTAAATTTTAGAAACACCATAGCGTAACCTAATTTAATCAGAAATCATTTACAAAATGGTTTTTTTTTTTTACTTACAACATTTGTTGACCCTATACAAAGACAATTTTAAAACTCCAAAGGTAACACATCATGTTATTTTTAACAATTATCTATTTTAGGTGTTTGCTGCTCCAGAAAATGCCCAGACCACAAAAATGGATGTCAACAATCTGGCAATGGTTATGGCCCCTAACTGCTTGCGGTGCGAAAGTGATGACCCAAGGGTGATATTTGAAAACACACGCAAAGAGATGGGGTTTATCCGTACTCTTATCCAGTCTCTGGATACAAGTTTCATGGAGGGTGTCGTATGATAATTAATTGTGGGGGGACTGGGGGGGATGTAGAGTAAAAACTGTAAATCTGGCTGTAGTATATGTGGTTTTTTCTTTATTCCAGTAGGGAATGTGTTGCATCTGCACTTTTGATTATTACAGATGTGATTTATAATAACATTTGATGTGAAACGATTCTTTTTCTCTTCATCCTGATAATAGGTCACAAAAGTAATTTTTATCTCCAAAAAAAAATGTGAAATTTAAAAAACGCAAAAATACATTAAAACTTAAGTGATGTGTTTCATCCTGCACTGTAGATCATCAGACAAGGAATACATTTGCTTGTCTTCTTGAACAAAACTATTTTTATTTTATACACTGGCCTATATAAGCACTGAACAAACTGTCTTTACCTTCAAGCTGTTTTTATACTAATTAATCTGTTGAACAAGGGTATGACTGCTGTTTATAGCTTGTAATTTTTTTGTGAAAATGTTCAGTTTTTATATAAATAATTATAAAAGCAGTTGCATTAATTCGAGAGAACAAATGGCATGGAAATGTGTTTAAAATTAAAACCACCCAAATATTTATGCTGATCATAATAAATAAGTAATTCATTCTTTTGTTTTTAATGTATCATACTAAATAACTTATCGTTTTTATTTATTGACCAGTTTTTTTTTTTTGTGGTTGTGAAACGTTTTTTTTAACAAGACAATTGTATAGCAGTAGAACGAATAACTTTCTTGAGATACTTTTATTTTAATGTAATGACAAATGCTCTCAGCAAATATGTGTAAATGACAGTATTCCTATAAGGTTATGTTTATTCCATCACATGAATTATATGCTGATATGTTTAGCTGATAGCTTCCTATGACTATGTTTTGAGCAGTTGCTCTTACAATCTGCACTAAAGTTGATGTGTTAATTCAACCATCACAATTAGTAGATGTGTTCACTACCTGTCACTATCACAAGTGTCACTACCTGATAGCACAGCAGCACATCTACCTTCATCCCCATCAAACTTGCACATATTTATTGATCACTGTTTTAAGCATTCATGTTTGATTTCATGTTCATTTCTTACTACTGTTTTCCTCTATGTACAATTTTACTTCAGAAAGTCCAGTAAATTGTATGTTTCTCTAGATTCAGAAACAAAACAACAGGCTGGTTTAGTTAATTTTATTTTTGGCTTTCTGAATTTATCCTTATGTAGTTTGTTTTTAAAACTTAAGCATAAAGAAGTTTTGTTTTCAGTTTTCAAAAAAAAAAAAATCATGCACATAATTCCCCAGTGATATTACATAATCATACTCACTTTTAAATGTAAGATACATATCTCCGGCTTCAAATAAGTCTTACCTTTTTTTGTCTTTTTGTAAGACTTTTGTCATCAAAACCAAGCAAAATACTGTGCAAATGTTAGTAGTTAGCTTGGTATTTTGTTAGCCTGTTACTAAAGTGATTAGTATTTTATTTATTCTTTTAATCAGTCACCTTTGGGCTTATTTAAAAAAATGCTTTTATTTAATTAGTATACTCTCTTTCTTAATATTTGTTATTGTAGATTAGAATGACCACCATAAATTGAAATAGATTTGCAGTGATCATAATGATATTTAGTACCTCACACTAAGCTATTCTGGGTGGAATAAGAAAAGAAAAGGTGTTCTTTCATTGTTTTTTTTTTTTAAAACAACCAGGTTTGGTTGAAGCATAAATATTCTCAATGTTCACTCATTCATCAAATCCATAATTTTATAATATTCATTTAAAAAAAAATCTATGTTGTAACAAGCTTTAATTCAGTTGCACTTTTCCATACATAATCAATTCAAGAGAAATAATACAGCTCACTCATGTTGACACTAGAGTTTGAACTGTAAAATGTAGCTAAATAAATTTGATTAAAATTAATTGGTACAAAAGCTGACAGCATTTCATGTAACATATGTTCACAAATATAATGATGAGTAAATTTTATGAGGGTCATGTTTAATGAATTAACAAGGGATAAGTCAGCAGTATTGAGTAGGTGCTTATTGAGTTGGCTGAAAGTTTTTCTATTGATGGTATTTAGAGGCATGTTGGTAGCAGCAAACAGTAACATAATAACTTTTTGTTTTAGTTTAGTATTGTGTGCGTATTACTAACGCCTGGAGATAATGAACAAAATTTGAACAAGTTTTTATGAGTGAATGTTTACCTGTGTACAGGAAGTGAAGTATAGGCTTTATGTTTGTTTTGAAGTCTCACGACAAACCAAATATTATTGTTCACAACATGAACTATTTTAGAAACAAACGAAAACATGATTTTTGTATCATATTTAAATCTTTTTTTCCACATCCTGGCTGTTTGCTATTTATTTTATTGAAACCCCAGCTACAGATGAATTAAAAAATCGCACAAGATTAGTTCATGAAATGATGCCATAACTTACACAGAATTGTAACTACCTGTGTTAAAATTACATGTTGTAGTACATTGTTTAACGCCATTTTTCATCATACTTTTTTATTAAAAAAAAAATTCTTTGCAAGTTATTATTGTGTATAATGTTATAAATTGTAAATTGATGCATACTTCTGTTTAGGTTTAGTTAATGTTATTGATATCAAAAGTAAGAAATACAACAAGAAGGCTGTGTTTATGTATAATGGTTGGGGCACGCAGGGTGGGTTTTTCCAATGTTTATTTATTGATGTATATCTGTATTTAATACTGTGCAATACGATTGAATTGAGAGGATATCCTTTTATATTTTGAGCGACCATTTCCCCGGAAGTGTTACTGTTAAGCAGTGGTAGAGTCATCATAATTATTTTTCAACTGTTTATATTTATTGTGTAATTATATTTTAACCACCTAGACTGTAGTCTTCTTATAAATCATAATGTTGCTGTGAGTTTTTTATTATAAAGTTGTTCCAGTTTTTCTTTTTTAGTTTAATTTGAAAAAAAAAATTATTTATTTGTTAAAATTTCCCAGTATATTATAATGGGTTGGGGGAAATAAAAAGTGAAAAAATAAAATAATTTCAATAGGGTTCACACTATTCAAGAATCACTGTTTATGTACAAACTGGCAAACATCCAAAGCCTAGCTACTTGTGAATAATAATATTCTTGTATTATGTGTTTAAAATTTCTTAGATACATGCATTATAATCCAGTCATATCTCACTAGCACATGAATGTATTAGTTTCTTTTAACCCTATAAGACTTGTATCCCTTATGTTACTTGGTCTGCTCCAGCTTGTATTTCCATGATAACCGTGGGGTCAACCAACCTTGTGTAGCATACATTCTAACCTGTAGCATTGGACTGTTCAGTTATAGTAGACTCTATTATAAGAAAAAAAATTTTAACCTCCCCAAAAAAAATTAGTCTTATGTAACATTAGTTTTGTTGTTCTAAGACTATTCTTAATGAGCACTGAATTAATTAGTTTAGTTTCTAAGGCTGTCATTAGCACTGATCTAATTATTTGTAAGGCTTTAAAGCTATCATTAACATTTAAACAAATTAGTTTAATGGTTATAAAGCTGTCATTACATTGAGCACTGAACTATTTAGCACTTGTTAGCTTCAATCATGTGATTGATTCAAGTTGAGTGTTGGAGTGTGATTGATTGATATTTTTTTTTTGTTTTAATTGAGGTGAATTAATTTTTATCGTTTGATATTCAGTGTATGCCTACAACTTTGTCTCCAGTGTCTAATATGAACATTCAAATAAATTGAGTCATTACAAACTATGAACTGTGTTTGTTATAGAATGGGTTTGTCACCTCTGATGGTAGTTGTCTGCATGTTTTGTTGGGTTACCAGAAAGATGCAAACAGAAATTTGCGCACACAGAAAAAAAGCGCACACAGAGAAATGAAAATTCATTGACATATGTAATATGTTACATCTCTTGCGACAGATTTAATTAGTGTGTTGGGCTTGTATGAAAACTCACTTTGAACTAACTCAATTACATGCTGTTAATTTAAACATGTCAAGTTTAGCGTCATCCAACCAAAGCATGCACTGAACAGCATAATAGGCAGCATGAAGCCTATATGGCAGGAAACAGATTCAACCCTCAAGCATCTACTTTTAGGGTCGATTTTCGCCAATTTTCAAAGTAACAAATATTGACATATTATATATCAATTTTGTTGCTTAACAATCGAGGAATTCAAATATATAAAAATTAATAGCACTAGACATTTACATCACGTTCAAAATGTAGATTAACCACACTCACTCAACTGAGATTTTTTTACATCTAAATGTAGTGAGGTCTAAAAATCCACGAAATTCACAAAATTAACAATAAAATTACACAGAAATGTCACTTAGGCATACATTTATTTGTAATTATGTCAAACTTTACAAAATATACCAGTTTATAGCTTATTTCTATAATTATTCTTGAGAAAAAAAACGACCGCCCTCCCCTTTAAAATTCTGGCTTTTAGAAACACTCTGGGGAAGAAAAAAATAACAGAGTTAAATATAGAAGGTTTATATAAAAAACATAATTAATAAAATATGTCTATATGCCAATTTTTAATATAGTTGCAGCATTTACATGGCTAATTATAATTGTTTAATACTTTGAACATTAATTTAAAGTTACGACTGTCTGTGGCGTCATTCAAGTGTAGTGTCAGTGTAGGTGAACAGGGTGTTAGGGCCTAATACGATTTCATTAGAATTGGTAATGAACAGAATGTATAATTAGAACTGGCATATAAAAACAATGTTGATAATAGATGCAGTTGTTTTAATGCTACTTATAATAGATCAAAATGACAAACATAATTAAAACCTAAGAATCTGGAAGCGGTGACCTCATTTTACTGACACGGTTGTCAAATAGTAAGTGAATAGATCTAGATTTAGAATCTACGTAATTTTGAAAATACGCTAGTTCTAGAAGCAAAATTACTTTTAAAAACTGAAGTTAGTGATTAGATCTATAATGAAATTGAAATCAACAACTGATATGTAAGTATCTTTTGATTTAAAAAAAAATACGCTTAGTTCAAAGAAAAAAAATTCTATGGTGTACTCGATCCCTATCCCAAAACGTGCCAGCCATATCGCATGCGTAGTCAGCTACTCAGCTGCTAATCAAATCGATGAATTTTAAAATTATATAATAAAAGTAGGTCACCCTAAAAAAAAGAGTAAAATGGCTCCCGTTTTCACGACAGCCGTCACTCGATTCATAATTTACAGAGTTATAAAGTTCTACTTTCTTTTGGCTATAGATTTAAAGAAATATTAATTTGTTATTTCTCATGCGTTCCAACAATTGTACCTAATTTTAATAAACATTAGATTAGTAAGGACTCGATTCTTTTTAGAATTAGCCCTCGACACTATACGACACTATTGCGAAGAAACAGACTCGCGCGAATGTCGTGCGTAGGCTGGTTCAGTGGCGAAGGTTAGAAGCCAATTTGCGACGGAAAATTTTTACTTTGAAATAATTACATTATCAATTAATTTCGATTTAAAACAAATGGCTTAAAGTCAAAAGTAAACTAAAATTAAAAAACTTTGTTATTCGCAGTGTACTCAAGATTCTCGTGTTTTAAAGATAAGTCTAGTTTTACTACGTGTGCGTGCATGGTGCGAATACCGATTTTCCGCGACAGAAAATCATTAAAAATATAAAAAAAAGTATCTACGGCAAAATAATAATTATATTTTACAGAATTAAATAGATTTAACTTAACAGTTATTTAAATACATGCTTCGGAGTAAAAAAATACAATTTTATATCCGTAAAAAATTAACTGAAATTCCCGCTTTCAGCGACGCCGATGTGTCGTAATTTTCGGCAGTCATTTTGTTCAAATTAAAGTAAAAAACGCATTCAAATATACTTTTTTTTACTTTCATAATTTACAGCAATCATTTCTAATGAAAAATCCATAAAAAAATAATAGTTATTTTTACAAAATATTATTTCTTACCTCATTAGTGCAGTACACGTACTTTCCAAGTAGATCTAGATCCATTCCGTCTAGATTTGCATACTTCGCATCCTTCGCCGCGGCACAAAATGTCATAAAAAACGAATTCCACAAAAATGTTGCTAACGAAGCTTGTAAAAACCTTGCTCTATTTATCAGTATAAACAAAATCCCCGAACGATGTCTGGTTAGAAAGTTTATGAACGGCGAAGACCGAATATGCATTTTGCGGTACTAATCTGTTTCCTGCCATATATTTAACTATATAATATATTATATATAACAGAAAAGATATGGTTTTGATATCATTTTGCATTCGTCCCCGTAAACATTTTCAGAAAAAGACCTTCAAATGTGTTGTTTACTTTGACTTTTTAATTGTGAAGACACTGACTACTTTTCCATTGCTTCATCTTGATTTGGGATGAAGCTGGGTAAAAAAATAAAAAGTAAACATTTCCCATCACATTGAAACCTTAAAGAAAAGAGTGGCAGCTGAAGTAGAGTTCACCTGTTTCAGTGATCTCGATCTAAAACTTCATCATTTAAACTTTAAACACAGATGTAGATCTAGATTTCTAGATCTACTTGAAAGAACCAGGATAACGAAAAATTTCTGCCTTAACTATTTGTAATGGTAATGACAAGTAGGACCGAAAACTTTGTTAACAACAAACTTGGTTAAGGCACGACACACTGAAACTGAAAGTAGATTGTATAGACTATAGTATACTATAGGGCATAGGGGCCTAGATCTATAGGCCTATTTTTATTATTTTGAGTTTATATTTAACTCAATGCAACAAAGCCGCCGGTTGGTTAAGGCCATGCCAGGGGGAACGTTCTGACCGGGATTCAAAGTGACGACTCGAAATAACTTCCGATTTTAAAGCTGTATAAACAGCGGCCATCTGTAAATTAGAGTGGTTTCCCCTGTACAAGATGGCTTCTAGATCTAGATCTATTTTATATCTACATTCTACAATCTACAGTAAATGAGCTTTGTTGCATCAGATGAAAACATCGCTAGTCTTTATTTATTCCTGAAAAGTTTTAGTACGATTGTTTAAAAACAGGTAGATCTAGATCTAGATCTCTACATAAAAGAAACTTTGAAACATTTTTGCAACTTTCAAAACATAAATCGCTAAATCCTCCTAAAAATGTGAAATAATTATTATTATACTGAAATTTAATGAGTAATAATGAGTCACCTTTTTTTTCACATTACTAGCGGCCGATTTGACGTACTATCGAAAACTATAAAACTAGATCTACTAGATTCTAGTTACTAGTACTAGGCTACATTACTACTAATAAAACTATCTAAGTAGTAGTAGCCTAGGCCCATAATATTTATTATTATCATAATTAATAATTATGAAGTGACTACTCGGAAAAAGATTTTTCTCCCCAACGTCTCCACTTAGTTGGCAAAAAAAAGATAGTTCTGCGCATGCGCAGTGACCTATGGCTAGGGTTAGGATTAGGGATATGATAAGGGCTAGCTAGGGTTATGGATAGGATTATTATTTGTTGGGGTTAGGCTAGGGCTAGGGTTCTGTGGTTGTAAACACATCTCCGCGATGGCAAGTCGTAGTTTCTCTCCATTGCGCATGCGCATCTTTTTCTGGCTAGCATCTGCCTATTTAATTATTTAGAATTAGAATTAGATCCGAGTCGACTTAGTGATGGCTATTAGATTTGATTAGGGGTAGATAATTTGGTTTTTTTTCGATTTGAAACTAAGGGGAGGTAATAACAAGTTCTGCTTGGAGGATGATGGTCCTTCATGAGCTACCAATAGTGTTTTAAAGCAAAACGTTTTCAGTTGCAGCATTGGTAGTGTCATATTCACAAATTATGAATTAGTAGTGAAAATTAGAGAAAAAACAACTAAATAGCGCGTATGTTACACAGCGGGTCAGCTCATATATTATATATATATATATATATATATATATATATATATATATATATATATATATATATATATATATATATATATATATATATATATATATATATAAATAAAGTGATTATTTAAACCTTTTTTTGTGTTAAATATGCTATTAGAAAGAGCAATATTCATTTTCTATTTCATTCTTTAACTAAATTGAGACAGAAAATGGAATGTAAATATCTGTTTTCTACCATAATATAAATAAAGCAAGAGTTCTTTTTTTAACTAGTGTCAGATACACAATGGTCTCTTATGAACATTGTTAGTTGCTAGATTTATTGTATCAGGTTTAGTTTTGGAAAGTAAGTTAGTGCTATAGTGCAACTTGCGTTATGGCTTGGGTCAGCTTTGACATTGGCAAGTTATATTAGTGCATTTCACTAACAAGTATAAATATCTCTTTTTAAGAAGATTCCGTTATTGTGGCATTATTAAAAAACCTGTAATAGATGTTTCTTGAGCTTTTGGGGTTAGAAAATAAAATCAAGTTTTCTGTTTTAACCAAGCCTTCTTCAAAAAAAAGTTGTGCTGTAATAAATGCCAAAAAAGAAATTGCAAACATTTTCTGTCTTAGATCTAGATTGGAGTGTTAATTATAACTTTGTAGTCTTGCATTAAAATATTAATTTGATTAGCCAGACCAGCAGAGTTTTCCCTCATCCTACAGAAGACTCTATAAAATCCTACAAAATCAGAAGTACGACTATTATGTTAAAACCATAACACCGTAAGTAGCCATGCAAGACTATTGATAAATGAGTTTAATAATTAGGCTTATAAAATTTTAAGTTCCACTCATATTCAACTAGAGCATTTCACATTAAAACAGATTTAAAAGAACTATGGATGCTTGTTAAAGTTAAATAACTATCAACTGTCAAAAAAGTAAATGTTATATTATTTATATCAGAATTTTCTAGTTATGTTTTTTTTACAATGTTTATACGACACAATAATCTGTATAGTAGTACAGCTTAGATTTTAAATCAACCATTGGATGCATAATTTTTATGCTGTTTTTTTTTCTTTTACTTTTCTTCTGCAGTTAAAACACAGCAATTAAACTGAAGAGGATTTTCTGATGCAAGATGCCTGATAATAGTACTAATACATCTGATAGCATAAAAATAAGCTTTGTTCATAAAGGCATTTTGCCTAAAATTATACCCACTAATGTTGAAGGACCTGATCTAACCTATTACGGTGTGTTGCAAATATGCCTACAACACATCTACAGAACTATATGTGCGAACACAACAGATGATAAACTGTTTGGACCTCAGTTTGAGCAAATGTTTGGCCTACTGATGTGCCCTGAAGAAAACAACTGGCTTCCACATAACTATGTATTCGCTAAAACCTCAGAGAAGCCGAGAAATTATATGCTGAAAGTTCGTTTCCGTCCTCCACCCTCCTCGTCAATTTTTGACCTGAAAAACAATGTGATGCTGGAATATTTAATCCTGCAGATGCTGGATGAATTCCTAACTGGCAAGCTTGGAGAAAGTAAAAGATTTGATGACAAAAAGCTTTTTACTATCCTCACCATAGCTATGCTTTTCCCTAAAAATTTGCCCCTCGACAGTTCAGTAACAGTCGATCAGAAATATAGAGAACCCCCTATAAGGTTTTGGAGGTTAGATCGCCTCTTCTCAAAATACATCAGGAAGCGCCTGATCAGTCAAAAAATAATTGACCACTACTGGATATGTAATGGGTTGAAGGATAACATCCGCAAGATGAAGCAGACAGGTCAGAAACTGTATTACTACAAAAAGTTATTTTATGATAAGATTGTTGAAGCTGAGCCTACCTACTGGGTGGAGCAGTATGAAGCCTTCAGCATTGGGAACAATGGATGTCTAGACAAAGTGACTGTTACCATTAACCTCATTGGTGAAAATCATCAACCAGCTTTATTTTATGGTGAAGTAAGTAAACGTTTCTATTTACAGAGATTTTTCTAAGGAGTAGCGTTGATTTTATATTCTGGTTTCAAGCCTAGGTTTTACCACCTTTATACATGTCAAACAGTACATGCAGATAGACATTGTACTGGCTATTATGTTCCTATGCATTGGTCAACAAAGTATCAACCTTCTTTAGATCCAAAATGATGCTTCACTATAATTTACATTTACATTAGAAAAAACATGTCAATTATTTATTCAAATAACATGAGATCTGTGCTAAATATTCATTTCCATTATGTATTGGAAATGAAACAGTTTGTAACTAGTGTAGAGGGAAAGAAATTCTTTGGTACTAAAGAATCTATCACTGTAATTATAAAGTTGTCTTAAACTTTGCCTAACATGATGTTAGCATGGTTTGTCATGGGTTATCCACCTTAACTCTACATTCAGCAACTTTAATAAAGAAACCAGCCATTTTATAAAGGTCTTATACTAAATTATATACTTTAACTTTAAGCTAAAGAAATTTCATTCAAATAAGTGTTGTATGTGTGTTCGATCCATTTGTTCATAGTACCTAATTCTTAAACCTATTTAAAAGAGCATTGAGTTAAAAAATCTGCATCATGTGACTTAGTAACCACCCATATATATCTGGCCACTGGCCTGACTCCTGTCTGATACCCATTTAAGACAGGTTAGGAAATAAAAGACATGAGGAAGTTTCAAGCCAGCTTTCTGTAAGGTTACTGCTTAACAAACTCTCATCCTTGTATAGATGAGAATAGCCAAAATTATGGTTTTTCCTTTCTGATTAACAACCATGTAGGCACTAACTACCAGTAACTATGGACATTTAATTCTGAATTTCAGTATAGTACTTAATGTTAAATACAAAAATATTCATAATATAATGTACTCTTTGCTTTATCTGTATATTCTTATTTATTTTTATGCTAAATGATTACTATTTCTGCTGTTTGTTGCCAGTTAAATATTTTATTTAACTAAAACAGTTTCTGATTTTAAAAAACCACAACAGGTACTGCAGTGCATGTTTTTAGAAATATTTACAATCAAACTAGAGGGGCCAAAGAACCTGCTTGCCCGTGCTTGGACTGTGCTGATTGAGTTAAAAAATGAGGCTCCAAAAGTAAGTTCATTTTAATTTTTTTTATTTTTTAAGTTAATAAGATTTGTAGGTGCAGTCATTATGGTTTGTTGTAAAGATTAAATATTTTTTTTCACTCTTACTCTTTGCTCATATAGCAAATACATAGCAGTAAACTATGTCTTTTACATTAAATCTTGGCTAATTAACAAGGACCATACTGATTAGTTTGAATATGACATTGACATTACGCAGTTGTTTTAGGAGTGGAATCAGTTGATAATTATTTAGATGTTGTGAATGTTTCATTGTAATGTTTGATATATTCACCACCTTGGTCAGAAGTTCAACTCTAAGCTATTTTAATTTAGATGGATAAAAATGCAGAATTTCGTTAAAGAAAATGTCCTTGATAGTTTAAGCAGGCCTACACAAAAACATACTAAGTTTGGAATTGCAATGCCACAAAACATAGAAATGTAGCATGACTAATTTTCTCTACTGATTAACTGTAACAATACTTTACTCCCTATGTATTTTAATTAACTTAAAATAATTACTTTCTCTAAGTTCTGACTAAAGTCAAGTTATATCAATTTTAACCTTCCCTTTGATTTTGACTTGTTTTTTCTTAAGATCAATCATACCACCTTTATAGACAAGACATGACCCAGATATTGGTTACTAGTTGTGGTGCTTTTTTTTTGTTTCTAACTCAACTGAACACAAGTTGTCTCAGCAGCTGTGTCTTGTATACTAGTTGCATAGGTGTCGGGGGAGGGGGTGCGGACACCATTTAGGGGGGGGGGGGGTGACACCATGACAAAAAATTGCAAAATATTTAGAAGAAAAATGTTTTTTGCCATCTCAGTTAATGATTAATAAGAGGTAATCCACCTGTATTAATCTGACTATAGATAACCATCTTTACTATTAACTGCGCACACTTTAAAGCTATCATCCGGGGGGGGGGGGTGTGACACCAACTGAAGAAGTGAAAGAGGAATAAAGGCTTGTTGAGTATTTTGATTAACAGATAAGTCAATGAACGACAGTAGAGGGGGGGGGGGAACACCAAAATCAAGTGACTTAAAAAAAAACTATGCTTTTTTCCATATGAATTAATAGGTGGATTGTATGCACAAATTAGGGATGTCACCTATTGCAACTATATATTGGCATACGTAGACCTTTATATACATATATATAGGCCAATTTGTGTTATTAATTTGTTTCTAACTCAACTGAACACAAGTATTCTATTGGCCCACCAGCTGTGTAATTAACCCATTGATACATTTCTTTATCTGAAGCATTTACAATTTGAACAAGAGGAGGCAGCCAAGTCCTTTATTTCAATGGTGCAGGGTTTCTTCTGGCTTTACGTCCGCTATGACATCTGCTTGAGCCTAGAACTTCAAACAGCAAAAGCCAAGATGAACCATGACCTCGTTAGCTTTGGGCCACTTGCGTAAGTACACTGTGCAAAAGAAAATGCTTGATTGCAATATGTCACATTAGACCACTCTTATATTTTAAAAAAAGAGCCTCTGGTGTAAGTAAAGTTTAGGCCTCTGGTGTAAGTAAAGTTTGGGCCTCTGGTGTAAGTAAAGTTTGGGCCTCTGGTGTAAGTAAAGTTTAGGCCTCTGGTGTAAGTAAAGTTTGGGCCTCTGGTGTAAGTAAAGTTTGGGCCTCTGGTGTAAGTAAAGTTTAGGCCTCTGGTGTAAGTAAAGTTTGGGCCTCTGGTGTAAGTAAAGTTTGGACCTCTGGTGTAAGTAAAGTTTGGGCCTCTGGTGTAAGTAAAGTTTGGGCCTCTGGTGTAAGTAAAGTTTGGGCCTCTGGTGTAAGTAAAGTTTGGGCCTCTGGTGTAAGTAAAGTTTGGGCCTCTGGTGTAAGTAAAGTTTGGGCCTCTGGTGTAAGTAAAGTTTGGGCCTCTGGTGTAAGTAAAGTTTGGGCCTCTGGTGTAAGTAAAGTTTGGGCCTCTGGTGTAAGTAAAGTTTAGGCCTCTGGTGTAAGTAAAGTTTGGGCCTCTGGTGTATGTAAAGTTTGGGCTTCTGGTGTAAGTAAAGTTTGGGCCTCTGGTGTAAGTAAAGTTTAGGCCTCTGATGTAAGTAAAGTTTGGGCCTCTGGTGTAAGTAAAGTTTGGGCCTCTGGTGTAAGTAAAGTTTGGGCCTCTGGTGTAAGTGAGCTTCTTCAGACTAAGTAAACTTTTAACCTCTAGTAAACATACTTTCGACCATTAACATGAATATTATTTTTTGAATATGTCCTTTTTATAACAAATCCATATTTTAATTATTACTTTTCTTTAAATTGTATGGGTGGCCTTTTTTAATTTTTATATTTATATGTATTAATATATATTAATACCTCAGAAAATTTAGAATAAATTGATCTTAGATGTTTTAATATATCCAGTATTAATATAAAAATGTTAGCAGACTTAGAACATATTGATGACCTTGGATGTTTTTATTTATCTCTAGCCATGAAACTGCAGAATCTTTTCTCAAGGACCACGGTAGACTTGAACCAGGAAAGAAAATTTTTCTGATCCACGAAAGTTTATCTCACTACAAATGCTATGATGTTGTCGTTTATTGTATTTCTGGGAATGAAGCACAGTTTCAAAGACATCTGATTGAATGTTCAGATGACCGAACTTTCAAGTTGATTAAAGGTTCCGACAGGCAAGATATCGTAGTCTATGATTCTCATGTGGAGTTAAAAAAACATTTAAAGGACACTATTGGATCACAGATAAACCCAACAAATTGTGAGTGAGGATTTTGGGCGTAGTGTTTTAAGAAAGTAAAATAGTAGAAAGAGTTCTGTCGTGTTGCAAGACCTCTTTGCCCCAACTGAATACTCAGAATACCCAGTATTGAGATCAGTAAAGCTGGAAGAGTTGTTTATTATTGGATAATAACTCAGAGTATGTGATCTTATATAGTCCGCCCCGATCTCATGGTTATCTGGATAAAACTTGGAAGATAAGGGTTGGCTTGCAATGGTGTTGACCACAAAATCCCTCTGTATGCCATGATTTAAAAACAGATGAGTTATTTAGCCCTTGTTAAAAGTAGGATGCTAAAATCTTTTGCAAAACTACATTTGAGATTTACTCTGTAAATTAGTGTAAATATCCTGAGTCTTTGATGAATATCTTACTTTTCAAGTGAGATTCAGCACTCTTAACTTTTTGAAAGATTAATTATTTTCTTAATCATTAAGTTTTTGAAATAGCCAATAATTTTAAAAATGTTACTTTACATACATTTTAAAATCATTTGTTTTATGTTTAATCTGAAAGTAAAAAAAAAATATTTTTTTTGGTGTGAGTTAGATCCAATGGTTGCTGAGGTCAATAAATTCTTTCAACTTGAAAACATTGAACCCTATGAACAGGATCAATCGATCGAAGACAAGGTGTCTAACGACCCTGGTATATACCTACGAGAGGATGTCTGCCAAGGATGGAAACATATCAAAGGTTGGTAAATAAAGGGTTACATTTTTTCCTTAATCGCAAGCTTTTGTATACTGCACCTATTTTAATGGCAATTGTAAAGAGGCAAGTAATGCAGTTTTGTTGTGGGGAATTGTAGGATTAGGTGCCTTTATTATGGGGAATTATAAAGATGCACATTTATTGTGGGAAATTCATTCAGTTATTGCACCTTTTTTTGTGGGGAATCTTAAAGATTCAGACTATGCAAGTCTGTTGCTGGGAATGGTATAGATGCATGTGATTGTAATTATTACTCTATCTTCTGCTTCCCTACACCCTGTGTAGTGGATGAGAAAAGTCTCTGCCTAACTCTAAGCACCCATTGTTAGAATCTGATCCGTTCTGTCATAGAATTTGCTAGCTAACACTAATTAAAATACATACTGTTGAAATGGCCACAAGGGTTTGTAAATGAACAAAAATAAGGCTTTGTCTTTTTGTGTGGATATCATTACCAATGTGACAGTTTTAAATGTAGCCTTCTGCCAATCCTTGAAAGGGGTAATTGAAAAACTATGTAATTAATTGATGAGCTACAATTTAATACAATTAAAAAAAAATTGTATTAACTGAAGATATGAACTCTTTGAGTTACATACAAACAAAACATTATATAGTTTTACTAGTATTCTCTGACACTTTTCCTTAAAACAAATTATCACCCTCGAATAACTAGGTTCTAAATGCATTTTATATATGTCTAACCTTTTTAATGTACTGTACTATTTTTTACCATGTTTTTACCACCAGCTTATAACAAGTTTCATATTTTTATGTTACCAGACAAGAACCCTTTTATAAAAAAATATGAAGTGGTGATCAAAAGTCAGAAGATGCTTCTGCTAGAACTGCAGTCAGAGGATGGTAAAATGGCTGAGGTTGGTGTTCTCCCCTGCATGGTGTTCCATCACATTATATAGGCATTTATATAGTCTAGTATTTTGTCTATCTGGGGTTGGTGGTTATTTCATTAAATTACAGAATAGCGTATATTGTTGTTTTTATTGATACCCATCTGTTAATTAAATTTTTATAAGCTATTTAACATGTAAAATGCTAGCAGTATCATCATATTATAAATAAAATCTTTTTACACTTTCGCATATCATACTAGATGATTATTTTTAAAAATAAACCAATGGTTTACTGTAATCGAGAACACAAAAATAATTGAAAATTATAAAGAAGCAGAAAACTAACTATGATATGTAACTAACATTTCTTCCTAAACTTGTGTTTTCCTTTTAAAAAGTTATCAGTTAGTGTGTACTTAAAGTACTATAGTGTAGTATTTATCGCTAGATTATACTGTATACGATAACATGTTATTTTAAAATTATTTTTCTGTGCTTCTTGTTTATAATTGTTAGATTCTCCAAACTTTGTTATAAAAATGTTGTACACCCACATAGTGAAAATATTATGATTCAGGTTTTAATGACCACCAATGCTAAAAACCCATTAACAAAAGTGTAAAAAAAAAAAATGAGCGCTCCTAATACTTAAACCACAAAGATCACATATTATAACTTTCAAAAACCTTTTTTATAATATTTAGTAGAATTTATGTTCATTACAAAAAAATTAAAATTCATCCAAATGATAACTGATTTAGCGTGATTAAAAATGTGTTCAAATCAAATCATCTTTTGTAGTTACAGACTTTCTTCTTTCTCTGTAGGCTTTCAGAGGTGGAATTCAAGACCTTATGAAGCTTCACAAATGCAAACCTGCTAACTTCCTCAAGTTCTATGGGGTATTGTGGGAAAAGAAAATGTGTGTTCTAATGGAATATGCACCCCACAGTGACCTCTTGACCTTCATCTGCACTCACCCCCAGACTGTCAAACAAAAAGTTGAGATCATGTATCAGATTATTAAAATTTTGGATGTCATGGTGAGTGGAGATCATGAAACAAATAATTAAAATGTTGATGTCTTAGTTAACATTATGTAACAAATTTTAGAGAATTAAAAAAAGTGTAAGGTGCAATTGGAAAATGCACCTGCAGCCCTATTTGCACATTTTAAATATTGTTAGCCTCAGGAGTTATATTTTCCATTATCTTTTATGCAAACTTGGTAGGAATTTTAATCCTCTTATTTAGTTAAGATGCCTAATCGATTTTACTTATCAATTTTGAATTTTAGAAAGAAAATAAATTGTACCACGGAAGTATCCGACTTCGACGATTTATGGTCTTTCAAAATAAACCACTGGATCAGGCGCTTATCAAATTAGGTCACTCTGGTATCTCCTCCTACCTGGACTCCTTACCTGATGATGTCAACAACATTGATAGGTGAGCTACATCAAGCCCTAAGAATGTGTCACTATTACATGCGGTTTTTTTTTTAATGATTGCATGAAGTAAAATGTATTTTTAATAATTGTGAAAACAGAGTAAAATCTTTAAAATATTGAACACAATGTAAAATGTTTTTAAAGTACTGAACGCAAACTAAAATGTGTTTTAATGACTGTGAAAACAGTAAAATCTTTAAAATATTGAACATTAAGTAAAATGTTTTTAAAGCACTGAACATAAAGTACAATGTATTTAAAGTACGGAACGCAAAGTAAAATGTGTTTTAAAAATTGAAACAATAATGAAAATGTATTTATTTATTGAATTATTTGAAGCATAATTTTTACAATGATGAACTGTATAATAAGCACAGGTTTTAAATTAATGATGCCTACCCTCTTATACTGTATAAGCTTGTTTTACTCTCCAAATTATTATATTTAAAAACCATTTCAGATACCCCTGGCTGTCACCAGAGAGAAGAAACAACTTGGCCACAATAACCTACGAGTCTGAGTGTTATGCTGTGGGTACCACCCTGTGTGAGATGATTTACCGCAATGATCAGTTCCATGTAGAACTCAATCTAACCAGTTGTAAAGAAGTAAGTTGCTTTTGAAAAAAAAAAGGTATTTTCTTAATTTTATTAGTTATAATATATGCACGCATTGTTAAAAAAAGTTAGGTATCACTTCCGAACTTTACGGTTCACCTGTTTTATTGACCTCGGCATATGAAAGGATAGTGTGGTCAGCACTTTGCCTTGTAACATTTAAGTTTTTGTTTAAACTATTTTTGATTGTTCTTGATCCCAACAAATTTTGTCATGTAAAATATATTTAACATGTGCTTGTTTGAGTTGTAGGTCAAAAGGCAAAATGTTGTGTCGGAAATTTAAATAAAATAATTTTTAAGAGTAAATCTAAGCTCAGTTTAGGAGTGAGTTTTATGACACAGCTTTAATCTAAAGCAATTATACTGTTTTTCTGGCTCATGCATGAAGGTTGATCACTAATTTCACTCAGGACTGATGTGTACCTGGCTTTAAGAAAGTAAAGGTTGCTCGGCATTGTACAGACAACAGAATCTCTTCATATATCAAAACCACAGAAACTTCATCTGCCCTATAAATTGTCAAAGGGTACTTGATGAATTAACAGCTGTCTTTATCCTTAGAAGTTTTTTAAAATAGCAAACTAAATCTGTACATATTTAAACAAATGGGGAGGGCGTGGTCGCATAACTACAAACTACAAAAGCCCCAAGTTTGGACGCCGGGAAGATGAGGGTTGTTGCATATGAGGCTTTATAGCTGGAGACAGACTATCTAGGAGAGAAAACTCCAAAATCAAATAACTGCCGTCTTGCAGATTGTTTTTGGCTGGAAAAAGTCTATGGAAGCAAAACCAGAAAGAAAAGCTGGCTGAAATCAGAGTCAATGGGACAAACTGCAAATTGTGTTAGAGGAAATCCCCTCCAATATATTACAATTAAGAATGAAAAAAGGAATCATGTCATTTTTTATGCATTGTGTACTTATTTTAAATTGACTTGTATTAAAATCAGAATCAGGAAAAATGTAAAGGTATTATTCACTTATTTTTTTCAGCTCAAAGATTATTTGATGGATAAATGTATCCCCAAACCCAAGGCCATAGACACGTTTGTGCAAGAATCAGATAACAGCACTCTTGATGAAGGTGCAGCATTAGCTCCAGAGGCTAAAGTGGTTCTGGAAGAGGTCTGGGATAGAGTTATTGCCCAATGCTGGTTACATGACCCAATAGACCGTCCATCCCCTCGAAGCTTGATCAACATTTTTGATGGTAAGAGCTTTCCTGTTTTAATTATAGTAATTAAAGTTGGATTGTGCAAACACTTCCTGCCATATTTAAAAAAATTGTTAACATTTGTAAGCTCAACTTTTGTCAATTTTACTTTCTCATTACATACATTAGATAAAAGCAACACACTTTTTCTTATTACACCTATAAAAATTATTAATTTTATTACTTTAAAAAATGTTTATTTGAAACTTTTTAAAAACTCGTGCTCTTTTTATTTGGAATTATCTTAATTTACAATTTTCTTTTAGCCGAAAAAGAAAGTGTGCAAAATTAAATGGTGTTTCAAACTAAATATAAATTGAGTAGCTGGCATTGCAAACTCTAAAGTTACAAGTTAAATGTATCATGTCTTATAGGCCTACATGAATTCTTATTGTATTAAATTTGTAATGAAATTTTTAAAGTGTGAACAACAAAGGAGATTTGGGTAAATGGCCAAATATTAGAGGAAGTACCTTGGCGCCATCCTATCTGATTAGGGAAAGAAGCAAGATTTCAAGAGCTACTTGCAAGAAGACATCTATTGGCACAAAAGTTATGTCTGTTTTCCTGTATGGATGCGATGCATGGACCCTAAACACAGACCTCCAAAGAAGAATTCAGGCCTAGGAAATAAGATTTGTATACAGAAACCTAGGGATCTCTTACAGAGATAACACAACAAATTAATAAGTCCATGAAAAGATCACTAATGTTATTGGTCCCTTTGAGAGTCTACTGAGCTTTGTCAAAACAAGGAGACTGAGATGTTATGGGTATGTCACACAAACCAACGGCCTATCCAAAATAATAATGCAGGGCGAGGTGTCAGGAGGGAGAATAAGGGGGAGGCAAAGACATCATTGGATGAAGCAGATTTATTGGACTGGGCTGCCCGTTGCAGAACTTCTCAGAGGACCGAGACAGATGGGGAAAAATTATGTGGAAATCAACTGTGGCACCCCTACCACAATAAGTGTTAAAAGAGGGTTGATTGATTGAACTGAGAGCTCCCTATTGACACAAATTGTATAGCCAAATATTCCCTTTGAATACATTTGGTTAACTCACTCTCTAAAGTTAAACAAAGTTTGTTATTTAAAGGCGAAGACCAGTCTTGTGCATTGTAATCTTTAAAAATTGATGAGGTTTTTTTTTTTTAATTTACAGACATCAGAAATAAAGCAGATGAAATAAGTTTTGATACTCATGCTGAAGTACTTAAAGATGTCTTTTACGATGACATTAAAGAAGAAATCAATGAGACTGGTGAGGCACATATATAAACAAATTTAAAAAACGCTATATAAATAAGCTTTAAAAAGCACTTAAAAAAACAACTTTATTTAATAAAATCTTGGGTCATTCATGAAATCACCTACACATTTTTATTGACCCTTAAAGTGTGCGCCACATCACCTTATGCGTTTTAAAGTAAGCAAGTTTGTTTTACTTTCTTGTTTTCAGTGCATTTAAAAGCTTATTATTTGAAAGTTTTTTATATTTGTTTTATTTTCTACATTTTAGTATATAAAAGTTTTAAAAACTAAAGTAGTCTGTTGATTTTTAAGTTTTTGAAAATAATTAGTAAAAGTAAAA